>NW_019943547.1:17884-30494 GCF_002910315.2 Salvelinus sp. IW2-2015
TCAACAGACGCTAACGGAGGGACCACCCAGCCTCCTCTTGAATTAGCCAGACGCTAACGGCAGACAGCCCCAGCCTCCTCTGAAAGTCAACAGAGCTAACGGCTAGACAGCCCAGCCTCCTCTGAAGTCACAGGAGTAACGGTAGGACAGCCTAGCCTCCTCCTGAAGTCAACAAGCTAACGCGTAAGACAGCCTAGCCTCCTCTGAGGCAAGCAGAGCTAACGGCAGACAGGCCAGCCTCCTCTGAAGGTCAACAGAGCTAACGGCAGAATAAATAGACTCCTCGAAGTCAAACAGAGCTAACGGAAGACAGGCCAGCCTCCTCTTGCGAAGTCACCAGAGCTAACGGCAGACATAATAGGCCTCCTCTGAAGTCAACAGAGCTAACGGGTAGACAGCTAGCCTGCCTCTGACAGGCAGGCGCAGAAGCTAACGGCAAGACAGGCCAGCCTCCTCTGAAAAATCCACAGAGCTAACGGCAGACATAAATAGGCCTCTTGAAGTCAAGCAGACCAGACGGCAGACAGGCCAGCCTCCTCTGAGTCAACAGAGCTAAGGCAGACATAATAGCCTCCTCTGAAGATCAACAGAGCATAACGGCAGACAGCCCAGCCTCCTACTGTCTACTCTGCCGTCCACTGATTTAAATAGGCCTAGCTCTTTCCCCGTCCTCCTCCTCCTAAGCCTCACTCCACCTCCTCAGACCGTCACCCTACACTGATAGTTATACCTCTGCAAGGTTGAATGACACGAATTATGGTGGGCCTGATTTCAAGGCCCCAGCCGAGCTAGGGTTTTACCGCAATTAGAAAACCAGCTGTTATCGTCATCACCCACCGCGACGAGTTCACACTTAATGCTCTTCTGTGAAATGACTGTGTCAATGTATGTAAATCCTCTCCAGGCTGGACGCTTAGCTTAGTCGCACCTAATAACACCTTGGAAAAACCCATGTTCTAGCAATGAGACCCATGGGACACAAAATACACACAGCTATTCACACAAGAGGGGTGTCCAAATGGCGACCTAGTCCCTATATAGTGCCAGTATTTTCTGACCCAGGGAAAATGGCGACCTAGTCCTATATTAGCTGCAGTATTTTTGACCAGGGAAATGATAACTCTAGTTCCCTATAGTGTTAGTATTTTTGACAGGGAAATGGACGCATCTAGTCCCTATATAGTAAAGTATTTTTGACCAGGGAAATGATAACCTAGTTCCTATATAGGTTGCCAAGTATTTTTGACGTCAGGGAACAATGAAGCGACACTTAGCTCCCTAACTACTTAGTGCAGCATTTTGATGACCAGGGGAAATGGCCAACCTTGTCTCCTAATATAGTGCAAGTATTTTTGACCAGGGAAATGATAACCTAGTTCCTCTATAGTGTAGTATTTTTGGACCCAGGGGGAAATGGCATTAGTCCCATATATAGTAAAGTATTTTGACCCAGGGAATGATAACCTAGTTCCGTTATATAGTGCAGCTATTTTGATCCAGGGAACTGGCGCACCTAGTCCCTATATAGTGCAAGCATTTTTGACCAGGGAAAATTGGCAACCTTGTCCCCTATATAGTGCAGTAATTTTCTGACCAGGACAATTGGCACCATTGCCCTATTAGGACAGTATTTTTTGACCAGGAAAAATGGCAAGCTAGTTTCCTCTATAGGACAGTTTTGACCAGGGAAATGGCAACCTAGTCCCATAATACTATGTGCACTAACTTTTGACCAGAGGAAAGGGGCAACCAGCTCCCTATATAGTAGTCACTATTGACAGGGGGAAATTGGCAACCTAGTCCCTATATATAGATGCAATCTTTTGACCAGGGAATGAACCCTAGTCCCTATAGTAGCTGTAGTATTTTTGACCAGGGAAATGGGCAACCTGCCCTATATATTATGCCACTACTTTTGACCAGGGAAAATGGCCCAATCCCTAAGTCCGCTATATATAGTGGCACTACTTTTGCCATGAACATAATAGGGATAATAGCTTGGCCATTTCGGAGCACCCAAAGAAGCTGGGTGATCTGTGTCAAAAGTAGTGCACTATATATAGGGACTAAGGTTGCCATTTCCCTGGCAAAAGTAGTGTACTACAATAGGGACCTAGGTTGCCATTTCCCTGGGTCAAAAGTAGTGCAGCAATAACATAGAGGGACTAGGTTGCCATTTCCTGTCAAAAAATACGTGCACTAATATAGGGACTAGGTTGCCATTTCCTGGTCAAAATTGCACTATAAGGACTAGCGTTGCCATTTCCCTGGTCAAAAAGTAGCTGTACTATATAGGGACTCAAGGTGCCATCTTCCCCTGGTCCAAAAGTAGTGCATATATATGGGACTAGGTTGCCATTTCCGAAGATATACTAGGCTAGGTGCATTCCTGAAAAGTAGTGCACTACATATAGGGACTAGGTTGCCATCGTAATCTGACACTTAGGACAGGTTGCATCTGGTTCAAAAAATACTGCTATATAGAGGACTAGGCTGCCATTTCCCTGTCAAAATACTGATTAATAACGGTCCCATTCCTCAAATATGACATATATAGGGACTAGGTTGCCATTTCCTGGTCAAAAGGAGTTGCTTAGCACTATGCATTGGTCAGTATGACTTTGGACTAGTGCCGTCCGGTCAAAAAACATAGGCTAGTTGCTTTCCGTGACACACCACATATAGACAGTTGCTTCCCTGGAATATGCACTATCCTAGTCATCCTGTCAAAGTAGTGTACGAAATATAGGGACTAGGTTCCCATATTTTGGATGTAATCCTTTTGTGTCTGAAGAGCCTTCCTCCAGTGAAGGTTCGACCATTAGAGTCACATGAACGGGGCAGATAAAGAACCGTTACATCCAATCAGACATGGTTTAGCAGATAGAAGATGTTCTTTAAGAGTGGTTCCCACTTGACACTTCACTCAAAATTACAAGCAGTTGTTTGCACAGCTAGATCTTAACAAAATCAAAAAAAAACGATACATATTAAATATGATGAAATCAATTGCCATTTCAAATTCTGAACTCCAAGCCTTCAGATTAACGAGAAGCTGAACAAACCGAGGGATCTGACCAACGAAGCACACAGAGGAGAGGGACAGTAATGGAAGACATTGAACATTAATTCAGAAGAGGGCGGTACCCTCACCATCTAATCAGAGAAAAAGCATTAGACAATCAATTACAGTGGTGGTGAACATGATGGCGGTTTTAGCGATTGAACAGAGTAGCAACAATAGCACTGCTTTCCTATTACTAACTGAGGTAGTATCTGGTCCCTGTTGGCTAACTATGCTGGGTCCCCAGGTGTTACGTTTCTCTTAATTTGAGACAAAAACACATAAGACACTGCGGCTTTAACGCTTCAATTCACCCCCCAGTTGAACCCGCTGAGACCTACCGGGGTTATGGATGTATCTATCATACGCCCCGGCAGCTCACTCTAAGCCGGAGGTGTGGCTGAGAGGACCATTCTGACGCATTAGTGCGGGAAGACAAATGGGGTGAAGGTGAGTACCATCCACAAGATTTACTATGTCACCCCTCCACAAGGTTACTATGTACCCACTGGATTTACTATGTTACCACCCACATGGAGTCATTATGTTACACCCCATGGAGTCATTTGTTACCACCCACAATGGAGTCCATGTTACCCCCACATGGAGTCACTATGTATCCACCACCCACATGGAGTCACTAGTTACCACCCACATGGAGTAACTATGTTACCACCCACATGGAGTCATTATGTCACACCCACATGGAGTCACTATGTTCCACCCACATGGAGTCATATGTTACCACCCACATGGAGTCATTATGTTACCACCCACATGGAGTCATATGTTACCACCCACATGGAGTCATTATGTTACCACCCACATGGAGTCATTATTATCACCCACATGGAGTCACTATGTCACCACCCACATGGAGTCATTATGTCACCACCCACATGGAGTCATTATGTTACCACCCACATGGAGTCACTATGTCACCACCCCAATGGAGTCACTATGTACCACCCACATGGAGTCATTATGTACCACCCACATGGAGTCATATGTTTACCACCCACATGGAGTCATTATGTCACACCCACATGGAGTCACTATGTTACCACCACATGAGTCATGTATGTACCACCCACATGGAGTCACTATGTTACCACCCACATGGAGTCACATTGTTACCACCCACATGGATCATTATGTACCACCACATGGCGTCATTATGTTACCACCCACATGGAGTCACTATGTACCACCCACATGAGTCATTGTCACCACCACATGGAGTCATTATGTTACCACCCACATGGAGTCATATGTTACACCAATGGAGTCCTATGTTACCACCCACATGGAGTCACTTATGTTACCACCCACCATGAGAGTCATGTGGTTACCACCATGGAGTTCATGTTCACCACAATAGTCACACCCACATGGGAGTCATTATGTAGCCACCCACATGGAGTCATTATGTTACCACCCACATGGAGTCATTTTTACCACCCACATGGGATGTCATATAGTTACACCCACATGGAGGCTATATGCACCACCCACATGGAGTCATATATGTTACCCCCCACATGGATGTCACTATGTTACCACCCACACTGGAGTCATTCTCATGTTACCACCCACATGGAGTCACTATGTTTAACCACCCACATGGAGTCACTATGTTACCACCCACATGAAGTCATTATGTTACCGTCCAAATCCGCTGTTGTCCCGAGTTGATGCCAGTATTGTCCTGGAGTTCAAGGGGCTTCGTCCCAAATGGGACCCTATTCCAATGGAGTGCTGGAGTGGGAATAGAGTGCCACTCGGTACGCATCCTCTGGCTTTGTTCTAGTCAATAATTAGCTATGGTAAAGGTACTAGCAGTGTTTAATGATTAGCATCATGCCTGTTAGATAACTGCCTCCATTGGCCTAACGGTTGAGAGCAGTAGTAGTAGTAGTAGCAGCTAGCAGTAGTAATAAACATGAACAGAATCAACAGCAACATTGAGCTGTTGCTTGGTTATGTTAGCGCCTTAGCTTTTGTTTTCTCTCTATTGCCTTGGGGTAGGAATTACACTCATTTTACACGAGTACAATAATTAGCCCGGAGCTGTCTGTGTCGTCTTGCCAACTCACACACACGTGACAATGACCGYAGTAGTTGGCAAGACRACACAGACAGATCTGGGACCAGGCTATACCGTAGTTTCACCTTTACCGTAGGCAGCTTTACAGCCAGGCTGTCTTAAACATGTTCGCTATTATGTTATTGGACTGGATTCAAACGTGACAAGTTGGCAAGACAACACAAACACATCAGGGGCGCCTTACTACTAAACCACACATGATCACCATTATTAATTAAATATGATCTCACCATTATTAAACATGAACTCACCATTATTAAACGTGAACTCACCATTTATTAAACGTGAACTCACCATTATTAAACATGATCTCACCATTAATAAACATGATCAACATTATAAACATATTCACCATTATTAAACATGATCACCATTATGAAACATTCACCATTATTAAACATGATCCCACCATTATGAAACATGCACCATTATTAAACATGATCTCACCATTATTAAACATATTCACCATTATTCAACACGATCCCACCATTATTAAACACGATCCCACCATTATTAAACATATGCACCATTATTAAACATTCACCATTATTAAACACGATCTCAAAATTTTCCCCCAAATGCGCTTGTTTAATCATCCCCCGTTTGGTGAAGTGGCTGTGATTCGATGATAAATTAACAGGCACCACATTGATTATATGCAACGCAGGACAAGCTAGTTAAACTAGTAATATCATCAACCATGTGTGTTAACTAGTGATTGTGTTAAGATTGATTGTTATTTTATAAGAAAAGTTTAATGCTAGCTTGCACTTACTTGGCTCCTGCTGCACTCGCGTAACAGGTGGTCAGCCTGCCACGCAGTCTCCCAGTGGAGTGCAATGTAATCGGCCATAATCGGCGTCAATGCCCGATTACCGAATGTAATGAAAACTTAAATCGTCCCTAATTAATAGGCCATGCCCACCTCTACTCTACACCCCATGTAAAGCAGATTAATGTGCGAATTATAAAGTTATTTGGTCTCTTTAGTGTGATACAACCCTCGATTAATCGGTCGACCTCTAGTCAGCACGGTTTGACCTCCAAAACATATTATGACCGTTCTGTGAAAAGGCGGACGATGGTTTGGACTCGTCTGAGGTCGGTACCTGCAGTGTGCCAACTTCTGTTTGTAGCATTTCGAACAGTTCGTCTACAAACTAATGTGACCCACTGTGGAAAGGGGAGTTCTCATCAACACGGTGGTGTTCTCCGTTTCTCTACGACCCACACAAGTGTAAACGTCTGAAGGTAACGATTATGGAAGTATGAGGGTAGTTTGTGACTCACCAAAAAAGGGGTTAAATACACTATATATATTGTATAAAGTATGTGGACACCCCTTCAAATTAGTAGAATTCGGTTATTTCAGCCACATTGTTGCGAGGGTCAGAGTAGTTGGGTGGGTTATTTACAGATGGCTATGTCAGTGCTGATCTGTGAGCTGCTCTGACAGCTGATACTTAAGTTAGTGAGGGAGGTATGAGTCTCCAGCTTCAGTGATTTTTGCAATTCGTTCCAGTCATTGGCAGCAGAAACTGGAAGGAAAGGCGGCCAAAGAAGAATAGGCTTTGTGGGTGACCAGTGAGATATACCTGCTGGAGCGCGTGCTACGGGTGGGTGCTGCTATGGTGACCAGTGAGCTGAGATAAGGCGGGGCTTTACCTAGCAAAGACTTATAGATGACCTGGAGCCAGTGGGTTTGCCGACGAATAGAAGCGAGGGCCAGCCAACGAGAGCAACAGGTCGCAGTGGTGGGTAGTATATGGGGCTTTGTGCACAAACAGATGGCACTGTGATAGCAAATTGATGCATCTGAGTAGAGTGTTGGAGGCTTATTTATAAATGACATCGCCGAAGTCAATGACGGTAGGATAGTCAGTTTTAACGGGTATGTTTGGCATGAGTGAAGGAGGCTTTGTTCGAAAATAGAGCCGATTCTAGATTTAATTTTGGATTGGAGATGCTTAATGTGGAGTCTGGAAGGAGAGTTTACAGTCTAACCAGAAACCTAGGTATTTTGTAGTTGTCCACATATTCTAAGTCAGAACCGTCCAGAGTAGTGATACAACGTATGTCTATATATCCATATGTCTCATACTCCTATCTCCCATGTCTCCATATGTCTCTATAAATGACTCCGATATGTCTCCAGTGTCCTTCCATATGTCTGCTGTATGACTCCATACTGTCTCTGTATGACTACATTTGTCTCTATATGGACTCAATATGTCTTCATTATGATCTCCCGTAGGAACTCCGTAGAGCTCTGTAGATCTGTAGGACTCTGTAGGACTCTGTAGGACTCGTAGGACTCCTGTCCAGTAAATGTTATAGATGACTTCAACACCATGGGCCTCTGGTCAAAATAAGTGCTCTAATGTAAGGGAAATAGGTGATGATAGCATTGTTAAAAGTAGTGCAACTATAGGGAATAGGTGCCATTTTGGGACAACCCGTGGATGCGTATAGCAGAAGGACGAGAACAGTACATGGAGACGGCTACATTTTTTAGGATTCTAATGTTCTAGGTTAGTTTACTGCTACAATCAGAGAACATCCCTATGGAGAACAAAACAAAATTAAGACACAACCAGGAATTAAATAGTTTTTTTTTTTTAAATGTGTCCTTGTAGTTATGGATGCTGTTTGTGTAGTAATTTGGCTTGAGGAATGTAGCTTAGAGTCAAGTGTATTTCCCGGGCAGCACTCTCAAGAAAGCAATGAAGTAGGAAAGCAATCTAATTCGGAGAAGATTTTTATCATTCACGCTCCGTTGACACATTAGCTGACGACTAAAGCCTCTTTCAAAATAAGCCCCTGGTCCTGATAAGCCTCTATGGTCCTGGTCAAATGTAGTCCCCTATAATAGAATAGCTAACATTTGGAATGCATGACTAAAGGGATCGTCCACTAATTTCGGTGCCTATTTGAAGATGGTGTGAATCTTGGTGAAAAACACATACCTAATTTTTGAACATTTCTGTCATAAAGACCAGATGTTCAACCTTTCATTAAAAACAAAACATGTTTTCCCAGACTCAAGAGGTTATAAAGTAACAGAGGTGCAGGTTTTCATGTTAAATCAGCCATACATCCCCAATGTGACTGGAGGAATGGTTCACCACCGTTGTTGTGGCAACCAGGAAGGGGAAAATGGAATGAAAGCTTCACCAAAAATACATAAATGTGTTTAAACATTTCTTTAAATGGCAAAGGCGATGTAAGAAGGCCTTGTTTGGTGGAACGGCCTAAGCAATCTGCTTAAATAAGGTACAGTTGTGGCCAAATGTTTTGAGAATGACACAACATATTAATTTCCACAAAGTTTGCTGCTTCAGTGTCTTTAGATATTTTTGTCAGATGTTACTATGGAATACTGAATATAATTACGAGCATTTCATAAGTGCAAAGGTTTATTGACAATTACATGAAGTTGATGGCAAAGAGTCAATATTGCAGTGTTGACCCTTCTTCTTTTCAAGACCTCTGCAATCCGCCCTGGCAGCTGTCAATTAACTTCTGGGCCACATCCTGACTGATTAAATTAATAATGGTGATCACTTGTGGTTTAGTAGTAAGGCGCCCCTGGAGTTAAATTAGGGTAAGTTCCTATGCTCAAGGCAAATCAACAGATTTTAATCACCTGTCTGCTCAGAGTATTCAAAACCTCTCCACCTACCTGCTGCTACATCCTGTTTAATACGCTCAACATGTTTGGTGAACAGCCTGGCTGTAATGGCTGAGTCTGCACTATATGTTGTTTGCATAGCAGGCCTGTGGGTGAACTACGCTATAGCCTGGTCCCGATGTGTTTGTGTTCTTGCCAACTTGTCACGTTTGAATCCAGTCCAATAACATAATAGCGAACATGTTTAAGACAGCCTGGTGTAAAGCTGCCTACGGTAAAGGTGAAACTACGTATAGCCTGGTCCCAGATCTGTCTGTGTCGTCTTGCCAACTACTAGCGGTCATTGTCACGTGTGTGTGAGTTGGCAAGATGACACAGACAGCTCCGGGCTAATTATTGTACTCGTGTAAAATGAGTGTAATTCCTACCCCAAGGCAATAGAGAGAAACATCGTCGCTAACATAACCAAGCAACAGCTCAATGTTGCTGTTGATTCTGTTCATGTTTATTACTACTGCTAGCTGCTACTACTACACTACTGCTCTCAAACCGTTAGGCCAATGGAGGCAGTTATCTAACAGGCATGATGCTAATCATTAAACACTGCTAGTACTCCCTTACCATGCTAATTATGACTAGAACAAAGCAGAGGATGCGTACCGAGTGGCACTCTATTCCCACTCAGTCACTACTCAGTTGGAATAGGTCCCATTTGGACGAAGCCCCTTGAACTCCAGCACAATACTGGCATCAACTCGGGACAACAGCGGATTTGACGGTAACATAATGACTTCATGTGGGTGGTAACATATGACTCCATGTGGGTGGTGACATAGTGACTCCATGTGGTGGTAAACTAATGACTCCATGTGGGTGGAACATGTGACTCCATTGGGTGGTAACATAGATGACTCCATGTGGGTTGGTGGCATAATGCTCCATGTGGGTGGTAACAATGACTCCATGTGGTGGTAACATATGACTCCATGTGGGTGGTAACAATGACTCCAATGTGGGTGGTAACATAATGACTCCATGTGGGTGGTGACATAATGACTCCATGTGGGTGTAACATCATCCATGTGGGTGGTAACATACCTCCATGTGGGTGGTAACATATGACTCCCATGGGGTGGTAACATAGTGACTCCATGTGGGTGTAACATAGACTCCATGTGGGTGGACATAATGACTCCATGTGGGTGGTGACATAGGACTCCCATGTGGGTGGTAACATATGACTCCATGTGGGTGGTCACAATGACTCATGTGGGTGGAACATAGTCTCCATGTGGGTGGTAACATAGTGACTCCATGTGGGTGGTAACACATAATGACATCCATGTGGGTGGTAACATAAGTGACTCCATGTGGGTGTAACATAATGACTCATGGTGGGTGGTAACATATGACTCCATGTGGGTGGTGACATATATGACTCCATGTGGGTGGTGACAATAGTGACTCCATGTGGGTGGTACATATGACTCCATGTGGGTGGTAACATAATGACTCCATGTGGGTGGTGACATAATGACTCCATGTGGGTGGTAACATAGTGACTCCATGTGGGGGTAGCATAATGACTCCATGTGGGTGGTAACATAATGACTCCATGTGGGTGGTAACATAATGACTCCATGTGGGTGGTAACATCATGACTCCATGTGGGGTAACATAATGACTCCATGTGGGTGGTAACATAGTGACTCATGTGGTGGTAGACATATGACTCCATGTGGGTGGTAACATAGTGACTCATGTGGGTGGTAACATAGTGACTCCATGTGGGTGGTGACATAGTGACTCCATGTGGTGTAAATGACTCCATGGGTGGTAACATAATGACTCCATTGCGGGTGGTAACATAATACTCCAATGTGGGTGGTAACATAGTAAATCCACTGTGCGTGGTACATTCAGTACAATCCTTGTGGATGGTGACATAGTAAATCCTTGTGGTGTATCACCTTCACCCCATTTGTTTTCGCTCCACTAAATTGTCGAAGGTCTCTCAGCCACCCTCCGCTAAGTGCAGCTGCCGGGGACGTATGAAGAATCCATAACCCGGTAGGGTCTCAGCAGGGTATAATGGACGTGAATGAAACGGTTAAACCCAGTGCTTTATGGTTTTTGTCTCACATAAGAAGAACGTAACACCTGGACCCAGCGTAGTTAGCCAACCAGGGACCAGATCTTACTCAGTGATAATAGGAACATGCTATTGTTTGTACTGTTCAATCCTAAAACCGTCCATCACATTTCACCAACGCTAATTGATTTCTGAATGCTTTTTTCTTGATAGATGGGTGAGGGTACCCCCCTCTCTGACATTAATTCTCAATGTCTTCCAATTCACTGTCCTCTTCCCGTGTGTAGCTTACGTGTCAGATCCTCGTTGTCAGCTTCTCGTTAATCTGAAGTACTGGGATTCAGAATTGAAATGGCTGATTTCATATTTTAATTATGTATGTTTTTTTGTTTTGTTAAGATCTAGCTGTCAAACAACTTGCTTGTAATTTGAGTAGAAGTGTCAAGGGAACATCTTAAAGAACATTTCTATCTGCCTAAACAGTGTTGATTGGATGTAACGGTTTCTTTATCTGGGCCCCGTATGGACTCTAATGGTCGACCTCACTGAGGAAGCTCTTCAGACAGCAAGAACATCCAAAATGGAACCTAGTCCCATATATAGTACACTACTTTTGACAGGGAACATTGCCCTAGTCCCTTATATGCAGTATTTTTGGACCAGGGAAATGGGCAACCTAGTCCGCTATATAGTGTAGTATGTTTGACCAGGGAAATGGCAACCTAGTCCACTTAATCAGTGCAGTATCTTTTGAACCACAGGCGAAATGGCAACCTGTCCTATATATTGTGCAACTACTTTTGACCAGGGAAATGCGAACCAGTTCCCTATATAGTACACTACTTTTGACCAGGAACATGGCAAACCTAGTCCCTATAATAGTGCCACTACTTTGGACCAGGGAAATGGCGACGCTCCCTATATAGTGCAGTATATTTTGACCCAGGAAAATGGCAACCTAGTCTCTATAGTGCAGTATTTTTGACCAGCGGAAATGGCAACCTAGTCCCTATATGTAGTGCAGTATTTTTGACCAGGGGAAATGGCAACCTAGTCCCTATATGTAGTGCCTACTTTTGACCAGGGACATGCACCTAAAGTCCTATCAATGTAGTGCACCCTTTTACCAGGAAATGGCAACCTAGTCCCATATATACAACTACCTTTTGACCAGGGAAATGGCAACCAGTCCCTTAATAGTGGCACTACTTTGACCAGGGAAATGGCAACCTAGTCTTCTATAGGTGGCAGTATTTTGACCAAGGGAAATGGCAACCTAGTCCCTATATGTAGTGACGACTTTGACCCAGGGAAATGGCAACCCTAGCTCCTATATAGTACACTACTTTTGACAGGACAATGGCAACCTAGTCCCTATATATAGTGCACTACTTTTTGACACAGATACCCAGCTTTTTGGGTGGCTCCCAATGGCAACCCTATATCCTATATGTCATGGTCACAAAGTAGTGCCCTATATATGGGACAAGGTTGCCCAATTTCCCCTGGTCAAAAGTAGTTTTGCATCTATATCTAGACTAGGTGCCATTTTCCTGTCACAAATACTACACTATATACGGGACTAGGTTGCCATTTCCCTGGTCAAAAGTATTGCACTATATATATGGGACTAGGTTGCCATTTCCCTGGCAAAAGTACTACACTATATAAGGGACAGGTTGCCATTTCCCTGGTCAAAAAGTTAGTGCACTATAT
>NW_019943547.1:30519-42903 GCF_002910315.2 Salvelinus sp. IW2-2015
ATTAGTGGTTTTAGAAATATTTACAAATTTATTAAAAAATGAAAGGCTGAAAATGTCTTGAGTCAATAAGTATTCAACCCCTTGTATATGCAAGCCTAAATAAGCTCAGGAGTAAACATTTGCTTAAG
Source organism: Salvelinus sp. IW2-2015 (assembly GCF_002910315.2). NCBI lineage: Eukaryota > Metazoa > Chordata > Actinopteri > Salmoniformes > Salmonidae > Salvelinus > Salvelinus sp. IW2-2015. The sequence goes on from NW_019943547.1 coordinate 30,648, forward strand.
AAGTCACAGTAATAAGTTGAATGACTAACTAAAATAGTGTAACATGATTTTGAATACTTATGTGTATGTCCCTCAGTCGAGCAGTGAATTTCAAACACCGTTTCACCCCACAAAGACCAGGGAGGTTTTTCAATGCCTCGCAAGAAGGGGCCTATTTAGGGTAGTGGTTAAAATAAAAAAGTGTCAGAACATGTGAACCTGATCCTGTAATCAAGTGCTGACGGTCCCTCTTAGAATTCACACATCTGTGGGCCCGAAATGACAGATAGATATCGACTACAAACCCAGCCTCAGTAGGCTGGAGGTAGCAAGAAAGCTAGCCGGTGGAGCGTGGCAGAGTTGAACTACAAGATACAGATCCATTCGCTAAACTACCCGCTCTGCTGGAAAGAGAGAAAGGAGACCGACTCAGGGTGGCTTTCACCATGTAGGCCAACGGCTGACTTAACTAAATTACTCCGAGTGTGTGTTAAAAGGATAATCTCAGTATACCTGCTGTACTTGAATTTTAAGACCCGATGAGGCATGCGAATCCCGTCTCCTTAGCTTTAGTCCGGGATCACCTGTTGGCTTTCATGTGACAAACACAGTGATTTTTTCTCCACCGAAAATAGGCGCTGGTCTCTATCGATTCCCCCGTTCGGCTAGAGGTGACGCGTGATTTCAATGCCATGATAAATTAACAGGCACCCGCAGTGCGATCTTAATATGCAGAGCGCAGGTATCAATGACTAGTGAAAACTTAGTCCACGTATCAACTCAACCATGTGGGTTAGGATCTCAAAACTAGTATTATGTTGAAGATTGATTTGTAACTAAATTTTTACTAAAGTCCCAGGCATAGGAAGTTATGAATTTGCTAGCCCTAGCGAAAGGCGCCCATTAAAACTGCCAAACCTAAGAGGAAACTCCTCTCGATCAACATGTCAAAACTACGCGTCTCAACAGGTGAGGTCCAGCCTATAGCCATTCACAGACAGTCTGCCATAGTTTGGACCAGCCAATGTTTGGCAAAATGATAACCTACGCGTCCCATTGAAATTCGGCGTCCAAAAATAAGCCTGACCTCAGAGTGCAACGAAAATAGGTAATTTTTGATAAAACATTCGCCAGAAAACGTGCCCCCAATCATAATAAAATAGCCCCTGGCACTCACCTCTCAATACTTCTACTATTCCCCATTGATAAAGGGCATGACCCTCATTGTAGCTGGACTAATTATAAAACGCTAATTAATGGTGGTACTCTTAATGTGCCCATAACAAAACGCCCTATGGTTATTAGCACAGCCAAAGACCAGGTCAGGGTACGACCCCAATCATAAGTCAAGAAACGACAGGATATTGACGCTACTCATAAAAATAAGGCGAAACTATATATGGACCGTGTCTGCTGGAAAAGGCCGAGACAGACCTTGTGTGTTGTTTGGGAACGCTCGTTTCCTGATTCAGAGATCGTCACCATAGAGTGTTACGATCGAGTGTGACCCTACTTCGCTTATGTATGATCATTCTAACGATGTCTCGTCATCAAAGCTATAGTGTCGACCCACTGTTGAATTGGCCAAAAACACGTGCGGGTGTGACCGATGTTCGTCCTCATGTAGAAATGCTTCCAAAAATTCCCGGAGAAATTGCCCGCGGCAGAGATCAACATAAACAACACGGATTGGTAGATCTATAAACCTTTGTATTTTGTTACTCTAACGGACCCAATCACAAGTGTAACGTGCTGAGGTAACATTACCTTGTGTTTTTAAACAAATCATATAATTAGAAGTATAAAGAATATGAAGAGACTGGTCGGAATAAAAGTTTTGCATGAACCGTCCACCATATAACAGAAGTTTTACAAGAGAGCTGTCCTCGTCAAAATAAGCCCACCTAATATATACTATATTCATGATATTAAATATATGTGGACCGTCCTGCAATTCATTACCTCAGATTTCGGAGTGGTATTTACAGAGCCACATTTCATGTTGTAACCGGCAGTAGTTCGACCGATAGATTGGTATTGGTAGTCATACTATTAACACGATGACAGATGCCCCATCTTGTTGGACGTTCTGCCGTTTCTGCATCATTGATACCCTATCTACAGACTGCCCTCCAGTAAGGAATGGTTGGTATTGCAGTTGCGTCGCAGTCCAATTCCAGTGATTTCTTTTGCAATTCGTTCCATACTTGGCAGCAGAGAAACTGGAAGGAAAGGTGGCCAAAGGAGAATAGGCTTTTGGAGGGTGACCAGTGAATTATTCCTGCTGAGCGCGTGCTAACGGTGTGGTTTGACTAGCGTATGTGGTCGGCCATGAGCTGAGATAAGGCGGAGTGACTAGTGTCAGGTGCGGCGTGGCAAAACCCGAACTTATAGGACAGTCCCTCGGCGCAATGGGGCGCCGTTGTCTGCCGAAAGACGCAAATAATGAAGCAGAAGGAGCCAGCCAACGAGGATGTACAGGTTCCCGCAAAGAGTGGTGACGAGAAGTATATGAGAGACTTGTGTTGTGGGACAAAAACGAGACCTATGGCATTGTGATAGACTGCAGCCAATTTGCTAGTATGAGTAAGTGAAGAAACGGCTTAATTTATAGGGTTGATATAATCAGACAATCTCCCGAAGTTCAGATGATCGAGGAGATGTCCAGTTTTACGAGGGTGAGTGAGTTAGGCCCAGCATGAGTGTGAAGTGGGGGCTGTGTGCGAGAAATAGGAAGCCCGATTCTATACTCTCTCTATTTGGTTAAGCGATGCGACCGCTATGCTTAATGTGAGTCTGGAAGGAAGAGAATTCCTGACGCAGGCTAAAACCGGACACCATAGGGTAATCCTTGAAGTTGTCCACATAATGGTCTGAAGCCCAGAGAACGTGCCAGCCAGTAGTCGAATGAGACAGCACGACTATCGTCTTCCTGGATCACATGTGTCTCTCGCCCAGTGCCTCTTCTCATCATGACATCCCCCGTATGTCCCTCTATGATGACACCGTTGATGATCCATCTAATAACAATAACGCAGCCGTATGTCAATCAGTAATATGAGCATCCGTAATGCCTCTAATATGACTACCGTATAGTCCTCTCATATGACTCCATGTGTACCTATATAGACTCCATAATGTCATCACATAGTAATTCGACATATATGACTCCATGTGTCTCTATTATGACTCCATATTCTCTCATATGAACACCGTAGGTCTCTCATCCATGGGACAACGGCGTAGTGTCGTTGCCATATGCTCCATATCGACTCACAATAGTGTCACTCCAGTACTGTCTCCAATAATGACTCCATTCGTTCCAATGTCTGCCATAGTGACAACGTATGTCTCGTAATTGACTCCATATGGTGCTTCTTATATGACCCTATGTGTCAATGCGTATCATGAGCGTGCCATATGAGATCCGAATAGACCATACCACATGTAATATGACTCACGCTAAGTATAGTATCTCAGTAGTTGCACTCGTTATAGTATCCTAATTTACTCGATAAGATAATTTATCCATATGTTATCTTCAGTATACAATAGCTATCCATGTGACTACAAATATCTGAGATGATATCATATGGATCGGTGAATATGTCGTCCATATGCTATTCCGATAGTGTCTCTCATAGACGCACTATACGATGTCTCCACCTGATGACCTCCAAATAATGTCTCAACGGAACATATGGACTCGAGTTATGGTTATCCATATGACCTCCATGTCTCTCTATATACGGTAATTATGCTATCTTTGATTGGAGGGTCAATAACGTACGCATATGACTGCCAAGATTTGTTCGCAATAGTGGACTCCTATATGACTCCATGGGTCTATATAACTCCAAGTCTCTATATGATGCCTATATGTCTCTATATGTCCTAACCACACCCTAATATGTACATGACTAGCGCGATGACATCACAAGATTCATCACATATGGCAATAATAGACTCTCATCCTGATCTCTAATGAATGAACTCCATAGGCGAACTATATCCATGTAAATGTAATATATGAGATGAACGATCAACACCTTATAAGGCGTGCCGTGCCCCAACCAGAACTGCGTCATACTGGGCAAGCACCTGGTTCTATCGAATAGTTGCTCTGATAGGACAGAATAGGGTGCCAAGCCCTGGTTAAAGTACGTCGACTAGTTATCATGGAAGGCTAGGTGTCCGGTTGCATTGTGGGACACCCATGGTGAGATTTGCCGCCATAATAGATCAGGGAACGAACGTAGACAGAATATCGGAGCGACGAAGGTACGTTTTTATTATTCGATCAAATGTAACATAAGTTAGGGTAACTGCTGTGATGCGAAACTCAAACCATCCGCATGGAGAGGAGCAAACACAGGATGACATTACGAAGATGTACACAAGACAGTGGAGTTGAATCATTTTTCCAGTTTTCTCCTATGTGATAGTTAAGTTCTTCTGGTGTGTAGTACGTTCATGATGGGCGATAAAGTGTTGCTGGTGTTGTCCCATCGCTTCGGGTCCTTCAATATAGTTGAGGTAATTAAACTATTGTGAGCATATTAGTATAGATGCAGTTTTACTTAAGAGTCAAGTCGAATATTTTCCCGGCACACTCTCAAGAGCAATGAAGTAGAATAAGTCGAATCATAAATCGAGAAGTAGGGTGGTTTTATCTATTGCAACGACTCGTTCCTGAGCCTGGGAGCTGACTAAAGGTCCTCTTCCCAAGATAGGCACCCTTGTCCTGATAGAGCCACTATGGAATGCGCTGCGTAATGTAGTCCCTATAGGATAGGAATAGGCTAACAGGTTGCGAATGCAGACTAAAGGGGCGATTTTCCACCAATTTCGGATGACACGGTTTTTGAGCAGGTCCTGACTTCCGTGGGCGCAAAGACAGTACATACCTAGACTTATTGTCAAACGGGAGTTGCTGTGTATACGATCAGTGTATCACACTTTGCATGTAAAAAAAAACTGTGTTCCCAACTCAAAGAGGTTATAAGGAAGTAACAGAAGACATGCATGGTGTTCAGGGATTCTCTCGAATGCTCCATTCTGGTATCAGCCACTACCTAATCCCGCCATGGACTGGTAGACAAGGAGCATTTCCGAATAGAGAAAGGCTATGTGAATTCTGAAATCCCCTCATGCCTCAAAGACAGTGGTCCAAGAAGGGGAAGGCTAGTTGAGATGAATCGAAGCCCCAAAACCAACACTGCTAGTGAGGTAGACGTTTTGGAAACCGTGAAATCTTAAATCAACTGCCACCCTATCGCTTCTCCACATTATCAGCAACTATGTGCCAAAAATCCTAACTGATTTGTATTATTGTTCAAGTGTGTTTATAAATTACTAACTTAGTATTGGTTCAACTAGTCTAATATTAAATTATATGGTGCCAATAAAACATAGTGCAGTCGATCAACCCTCCGCCTTTTGAGGTTAGTTTGTTATAATCACATCTACAATGTGGAATGTGCATATGTATATAATGGCATGCGTATAGAAGCCAACAAAAACGAGCCGCCAATATAACGTTTCCATGCTCTTTTACTGAATATACATGTCGTCCGGGTTTATATTTGAGAATTAGGTAAATGTTACGCCGGTTTGTTCTCGGGGTGAAAAGCCAATGGTTTTTTGTCTGGCCAAAAGTGAGATTGCGGTTTATGTTGTGTGAGAAAGGTCCGAAATAGTCCCAGTCCAGTTTCCAGGACTTGTGATGTCTTACCAGCAAATGAACAGTTTCCCCATTGTTACCTGTGAGATGATCATCCATATCCTACGAGAGTCGAAATGTCTGTCAATGGGTTGATATTATTGTTGCGTTGTTCATTTACCCATGATAGATATGTTGGTTCTAAATGTTCACGTGAAGCACCCACCTCCAAAACCAGGTTAGTTGAATGGGTTTTAATGACATCTGCAAGTCTCCATTTAGTACGTTTTAATCATTTCATATTCCTTTGTGTCCGATGTAATGCCTCAGGATGGCGACCATACCCTTTCCCAGGTTTAAGGCTTTGGTAATATAGTTCTCTTTGGAAAAGTTCCTAGTTAAAATAAAATGTATTTTGTTGTCAAGGTTCTGGAAATGTTTTTCGTTGTGTCTAGGCAAGCTGGAAAGTGATCCTTCCCGAGATAGCTGGATGTTCGGATAGGGAGTGATCAAAAGAACCCTGTTTATCTTCTATGGATTATTTTGCCCAATACTTTGGAGACTATTTCAAAGTTATTCTTTTCAGCACTGAAAGTTGATGTTGCGACACAAGAATTGTTGCACTAGGACTTATTATGCTCAGATTTGCGCTTGGTGGTTTGTGGCCCCAGTACTCACATCTTCCCATCGTTCCTCAGGATTATCAAATGTTAGATCCTCTCCCGTCCCAACTATGAGATGGCGCAGCCCCTTCCGCAATGTCTTCCGTTGTCAGCTTACTTTAATTCTCTCCCAGGCCAACAAAATGCCTCGCGCTTGTGTAACGAACCTGAGAGTGGCAGTTCTAATGCCTCCCAATGGTTTGTCTCCAACTAGACGCAATTCCCCATGGGTATCAATGCTTGTGCTTAGTGGTTCGTTTTGTCCGAATTTGTGGGCTTTTGTTTGGTCCACCCCGCCTCTTGAGGATTGACCACAGGGTTATTGATGGTTATCATCAATGAGTTATTGATAAAAGAGACTTCAAAGGGTGTTGTTTTTGCCCTCTAATCGAAATACCTGCCTGCGAGTAACCAATCTCCTTCCAACAATATTTTCGTGTTTTTGTTCTCTGACCGGAGTTTCATCCAAACATTAGTTATCACTTTTGCCTTATGGCAAGTGCTCCATTAGCAAGCTGGAAAAGGCATTGTTCGATCACCAAAAAACTGTCCTGGTGAGTTGGCAGACCCCGCTGCACCGGAATGATGTGTTAAATTAAATTACCATTTCGGTCCATTCATGGCTTGTAACAATTGTGTCCTATAGGTCAAAATGGTGAGTTGACGCCCACTCCCTTGGCTGAGAAGCAACCCCACACATTGAAGGGTTCGTATGGGACTGCTGAACTTTTTACTTATTGGAATTTTATAGTCCTCCAGTTAATCTTGAGTGATTCACCGGAACCAGAATGGACATTGGATCGCCCTAGGCACCTGTAGTGGCTTTGTGCGTGGCCGACATGAGGACTTTAATTACCGGGAATCAATTGAAATTAGCGGCGCTTGCTAATTACGTGAAGGTCGGGATGAAGAGTATGTTCTGCTATGTTAGAATAGTGATGTGAAGGCTGATGTTGCACCCCGACCGTCCTCAGCATGCTCGGCACACCCTCCTCTGTAACCCTTTTATCAGTAATTATAATCAGTCATGTGCTTCGCATGTTTTCTCCTCTCGGTGCAAGACCAGTAATACCGTTCGACGCTCTTTTTCATCTGGTTCGTCTTCGTCGTTCTTGACAACCAGGCCATCCTCCAACATATCACTCACCTCACTGTGCGTGCAGATCGCTCACCACCTCTGCCTGCTGACCATTCCTGAGCATGCTCTGATACTCTGGTGGTGCCCCGCTAATCCCAGCGCCTGAATCAACTTTTCGGAGACTGGTCCTGGCGCTTGCTGGACTCTTCTTGGGCGCCCTGAAGCCTTCTTCACAACAAATTAACTCCCTCCTCCTTGAAGTTCTTGATGATCCGATAAAAGGTTGATTTAGGTGCAATCTCACTGGCAGCAATATCCTTGCCTGCGAAGCCCTTTATGTGCAAAGCAATAATGACGGCACGTGTTTTCCTTGCAGGTAACCATGGATGACAGAGGAAGAACAATGACTTTGCAATTAATTGCAATTCATCTGATCACTCTTATACATTCGTGAGTATATGTAAATTGCCATCATACAAACTGAGGCAGCAGACTTTGTAAAAATGTATATTTGTGTCATTCTCAAAACCTTTGGCCACGACTGTATGACTTTCCTCATATACGCTAGATATGTTTGAATCCAGTCCAATAAACAATAATGATGAACATGTTTAATAAATGTGATCGTGTTTAATAAATGTGGCGATCATGTTTAAATTAATGGTGAGATCATGTTTAATTAATGTGGGATCTGTTTAATAAGGTGAACTATGTTTAATAATCGGCTATCCCATACCTGACTCAGTGTTTCTATGTAATTTAATACTGTCTGGATCCGTCCTGTTTAATAATGCTGTCAATCATTGTTCTATTAATCGTGGACTTATCTTGCGTTTAAATCTATCTCTCTGGAATATGTTTCATATCAAATTCGTGCTGTGTGACCTCGCTCACTTTCATACTCACTACTCCGGTTCCGTGCCGCTACCTCCTCTGTTCCTAATTAAGGTGTCCTGTGCTCATCTGTTCCTCTTAATAATTGCTGTACATTCATTTATTACATATACATGGTTGTAATATGCCAATTTAAATATATTGGTCTTGTAATTTCATCAGTTTCATCTAATTCTTTAAGAAGATCTCCCCTGCTTCCTTCAATGGTGAATGTTTAATAATGGTGCATATGTTTAATAATGTGGGATCGTGTTTAATAATATGTGGGATCGTGTTTAATATGGTGAGATCATGTTTAATAATGGTCGAATATGTTTAATAAGGGTGAATAATGTTTAAATAATGGTAAATATTGGTTAATAAAAAAATCACTGTCGTTGCACCAATGTACCTAACTATAAACATCAATGCCTTTCTTAAAATCAATACACAGGTATATATTTTTTAAACTGCATATTTAGTTTAAGTCACCGTTGGCCTCATGGTGAAATCCCTGAGTGGTTTCCTTCCTCTCCAGCAACTGAGTTAGGAAGGAYGCCTGTATCTTTGTAGTGACTGGGTGTGTTGATAYACCATCCAAAGTGTAATTAATAACTTCACCGTGCTTAAAGGGATATTCAATGTCTGCTTTTTTATTTTTAACCAACTACCAATAGGTACCCTTCTTTGCGAGGCATTGGAAAACCTCCCTGGTCTTTGTGGGTGAAWCGGTGTTTGAAATTCACTGCTCGACTGAGGGACCATACACATAAGTATTCAAAAATCATGTTAAACACTATTTKAGTTAGTCCATTCAACTTATTATGTGACTTCTTAAGCAAATGTTTACTCCTGAGCTTATTTAGGCTTGCTATAACAAAGGGGTTGAATACTTATTGACTCAAGACATTTCAGCCTTTCATTTTTTATAAATTTGTAAATATTTCTAAAAACATAATTCCACTTTGACATTGTGGGGTATTGAGTGTAGTCCAGTGACACAAAAACTCAATTTAATCCATTTAAAATTCAGGCACAACACAACAAAATTTGTGAAAAAAGGGGTGTGAATACTTTTTGAAGGCACTTTATGTTATGAGAAGAAAAAATTGTTACTGCAGATAGTCCACGTAGCTATTTAATTAACTATTAAAACTAAATATTTAGCAATCTTATGTATTGGAGGTAGAAGCTGTTCAGGGTCCTCTTGGTTCCAGACTTGGTGCATCAGCACCGCTTGCCGTGCAGTAGCAGAGAGAACACTCTATGCCTTGGGTGGTTGGAGTCTTTGACAATTTTTAGGGGCTTTCCTTTGACACCGCCTGGTATAGAGGTACTGGATGGCAGGGGGGCTTAGCCCCACCAACACTGAATCTATAGCAAGGCTGTATGAACAAGAGGAATACAGACTGGCAGCGGTTGCTTTTTTAAAAGACATGCTCTGGAACTTTGGCTAAAAAGTATCCGGAGACTCTTTAGTACAGCGACAAAAATAATCTTCACGCAGGGAAAAAAACAAACTTCAGACTAGTTAGCAACCAACCACATTCTCAACTCCGAAGTAAAGGTTAAGAATCATTGTTCACCTATACTGATTCTATCTCAGCTCTCCTACTTCAACCCATAACAGTCTAAGTCCTGTCTAAGCCGGTGGGGGGGAGGGGGTTCTACTAAGCTGCTCCCGGGGGACCTTCAGTCGAGTCCTAGAGCAAAACAACCGACGTGTTCGTGAGTGTCTCGCCTTTCCACAGAGGGGTCATATTAGTGTGCAGCCCAAACTGTTTTGGACGCTACACACAAGATGGTAGATCGTCTGTATCGACTTCAGACGAGTCTCAATACACTCGTGGACTCGTCTGAAACGTAGACCGCCATCGTGTCCGTGAGAGTCTCATCTTTCCACAGTGGTGTCACATTAGTTTTGTAGCCCAACGGTTCGGAAGCGAAAGAAGTTTGCACATCGACGGTACCGACTTCAGACGAGTCCCCGGACACTTGTGGGGGTTGTAGAGCAAAACGTAGACCGCCATCGTGTTCGCGAGAGTCTCATCTTTCCCATAGAGGGGTCATAACATGTAGGCCAAACTGGACATTCTGTGAGAATACTGATTTACGAGGCTGTCTCATGGTCTGACAAACACCGGCTCTCTCTGTCACATTCCACGGCAGATGCCGAATTGAGAACAGCGGCGGATGCGGTGGATTGAAGACGGCATCCAATGCAACAAAAAAAACAGAAAACAGATCTAGCTTAATAAACTGAATTGATGTTTAAGGGGATTGTTTTTTTATTATGCTAATTCGATTTCCGCAGGGGTTTCGGTACATCGATTCTATTGGGTGTTTCGATTCTAGTTCCGCACACTTCTGTTTAGAAGCTCAATGAGTCCGTTACGCTACTTTAAGAAGCTGTATGAATCCTACGTCTACTTTAAGAAGCTGTATGAAATCCTACTTCTCTTTAAGAAGGTTTATGAATCCTAACTTCTACTTAGAAAAAGCTAATGAATCCTACTTCTATTAAAGAAAAGTTATATGAATCCTAACTTCTACTAGAAAAGCTGTAATGAATCCTACTTCTACTTAGAAAAGCTATATGAATCCTACTTCTACTTAGAAAGCTGTATGAATCCTAAACTTTCTACTTAGAAAAGCTATATGAAATCCTAACTTCTACTTGAAAAGCTTATGAATCCTACTTCTACTTTAGAAAGCTATATGACTGCCTACTGCTTCTTAGAAAAGCATATGAATCCTACTTCTACTTAGAAAAGCTGTATGAATCCAGGCCCTGAAGCGTCACAGTGAGAGTTCACGCACCATGGTAAACTAAAGTCAATCCACAGAAACAACACTCCTCACCTCCAACCAATTTTAATTCAACTTAAATGCCATTAAAAAGGGTTCAGAAGGGAGATATTTGTTTGTCTACGCCTAGGCCTATATCCAGGAAGAGAACACTAAGAAAATAAAGAATCCAGGGCAAGGGGGTTTAGACTTCAAAACGACTGTCACAAAAGTCGCCGGGAGAAGGAGAGGAGGACCAAGGTGCAGCGTGGTAAGTTCTCTGATTGAGAACCAGGCCAGGCCAAACACACCGAATAACAAAACAAGGACAACATAGAACACCAGACATAGAATGCCCACCCAAACTCACGCCCTGACCAAACCAAAACAGAGACAAAAAAAGGATCTCTAAGGTCAGGACGTGACAGCGACATGAATTGAACGTCAACGTTATTCTTACTACAGGGGTGGGACAGGACATCAGAACGTGAAGAGCTTAGTCTATACTATAATTTAATTATTCCATCAATTACAAAGGTTGCTATAATGCCTTTTGTATAGCCTAAAAAATAAATAGACATTTTAAACTAGTCCGAAGACATGTCACAGAGAGCATCAGGAGCAAAGACTTAGCGTTACCTGAAGTAGGCTTGTCTGTACAGTAGCCTGCATGGCATTCAACGGCAGACTGATGCTATATCTGTTATTCACTATGTCTTTATCTCCTTTAACAACAGAACTAGTTACTAAAAAATAACCATCGACCATCAACCACTCTCCACATCTCTACTAAAAGCACCATTATAGTCCGTGGCTAATGGCTAATGTGCCCGGTGGTTCGTCAAACTGGCTGCCAAGGAGGATGATGTGGCATTCTGGGTAATTACTTACGGTTATACCAGGTTTATTATTGCCTCTGCTCCCTGTAGATTGGAGAGGCTTTTGTTCCGAACCTTGACAGCTAGGCTAAGCCTGGAGAAAACACCACGATGCTCTTTACAAAGTCCTGAAGTCCCCCACTAAGGCTTAAATATAGGGCTATTTCTGGTTCATTATTTTCTGTCTTTTACAGGAGGGATGGAAAGTGGAGAATAGAGATGGGAGGAGTGATGGGAAGTGGGGTATAGAGATGGGAGGAGGGACGGGAAGTGGAGTATAGAGATGGGAGGAGGGAGGAGGGATGGGAAGAGGAGTATAGAGATGGGAGGAGGGAGG
>NW_019943547.1:50308-51945 GCF_002910315.2 Salvelinus sp. IW2-2015
GGGAGGAGGGATGGGAAGTGGGGTATAGAGATGGGAGGAGGGATGGAAAGTGGGGTATAGAGATGGGAGGAGGGAGGAGGGACGGGAAGTGGGGTATAGAGATGGGAGGAGGGCGTACAGGGGGGGATATATGAATATAGTTAATCAATGAGATGCAGGGCGGATTGACTTCTAAGGCAGCTCTACATGTATTATTCCATGTCCTCATGTCCGCTTGTCTCCCCATGTCCTCATGTCCGCTTGTCCACATGTCCTCATGTCCTCATCTGCAATCCAACCCACCAAACATAAACAACGTTGAGTTCAAAGTCCTTCCATCACGAGACAAACTAACATTTTCCTCCCAAACACGGATTTAAATGTTGAGGGGAAGACGAGTGTTTTCTAAACATCTTCCAGATGATTCCAGCTCTGGGAAGAAAAACATCATTATCATCAGGACAGAGATCAATCTCTCAACACACACACACACACACACACACACACACACACATCTGTTCCAACTGCCAAATCGTCACTACCACCCAACTCTGCTAAATGAAATATTTTCATAAGCTCTTAATAGGCTAATTTAGAGTAGCACTAATTAACTCATTACTTATGGGGGTCTACAAGGAGGACAGAGATATGAAGCCCTTCTGAAGAGAAGAGAGAGAGAGGGGGGAAACAGAGAGGAGAGAGAGGAGGGAAACAGAGAGGAGAGAGAGGAGGGAAACAGAGAGGAGAGAGAGGAGGGAAACAGAGAGGAGAGAGAGGGGGGAAACAGAGAGGAGAGAGGATAATATGTCTTATAACGAGCAGCTGCGTGAAACCCACACTATTATTTACAAATGATCAACATGGTTTGTGGGCCCCGGTGGCTGCAGTGCCTGGTAATTAACTAGCACACAAGGAGAGGTGGGGGCCATATGATAGGGTTTGAATTACCAATCGGAATAAATTTGTCCATTAAATTAGATTTCTTAATTCTTTAATTGCTGTGTGTGTTTTTTTTGTTTTTTGTTTTTTAGGTGGCCGTGTCCCCTTGTGACAGGAACACGACAGAGGTCCAGGTTGTGACAACACGCCGTGTGAAGAGAGGATATCATTCAGTCCCTACTTACAGCAGATCGGATCATTTCACAGCAGCTTCCCCTAGTCATTCTAAAATTTGAGGAGAGAATTCCCCAGTAAGAAGACATCGATGCTGTTTTCTCAAGAGGTGTGGAGGGAATCACACCACTGCACTGGCTACAACAGAAACTACTTCCAGTCCACCAATTATTGTCTTCCATTATTATTTCTTTACATTTTAATCAATTAGCAGAAGCAGCTCTGATCCAAAGCTACTTACAGTAGTGACAGCACACCTTTCCATACTTTTCTTCTGTACTGGTCCACCCGTGGGAATCGAACCCACAACCCGGGCATTGCAAGCACTACGCTCTACCAACTGAGCCACACGGGCTCCAGACTTGAATGTGGAGGGATTCTATGGTGGGTAACGGGCACAGGGCTCAGCAGGAGGATAGGTGGGGAATCTTTGGATCTGAATCAGGGAGGGTTCTCTCTCCTCCTCCTGTCTAGGATCTGAACCAGGGAGGGTTATCTCTCCTCCTCCTGTCTAGGATCTGAACCAGGGAGGGTTATCTCTCCTC
>NW_019943547.1:55671-56697 GCF_002910315.2 Salvelinus sp. IW2-2015
CCCCTCACCTCTCTTCTCTCACCTCTCTTCTCTCACCTCTCTTCTCTCACCCCTCACCTCTCTTCTCTTCCTAAACACTGTTCCTGCTTACCCCCTCTTCCCCCCTCTTCCTCCTCAGTACTGAGCCCTCCACCTTCCAGCCTGTCCAACCGTGACCACGTCATACAAGTCCCATCATTGCAGTTCAAGACCGTAGACAGTACAGTCCTTCGAGCCCTCAGTTTATCTATCCTGAATTGTGCATGTCTGTTCTGCTTGAAGAGATGATAAATTAAACCCCACAACAACAATGGACGTGTCCCAAACATCACCCTATTCCCCATGTAGTGCACCACTATCGACCCGACAACGCTATGGGCCCTGGTCAAAAGTAGTGCACTAAATAGGGAATAGGGTACAATTTGGAACGAAGACAAGAACAACGGTGACGGGAGGACAAGAATGGCAGGGCAGCGAGGCCGGGTCAATATCCGGATCTTCTCAGAAGGGCTATACATTTAAATGACAAGTCTAGCAGACCACACAGCACAGCAAAAGGGTCATGATTCTTTAAAAACAAGCAGCTCTTTTTCTTGTTAGGGGACGGTCACAAATGACTACATCTGAGGAATCATCAGATTTATAGGCAAGACTGAGTGACCTGTCTGACAGCTAGAGACACAAGACTTGGTGGCAGGGATTCAAGCTCTCATTCTGGTTGAGTGGTGTATAGGAGGGAGAAGATCACAACTTAATTGACTGAAACAAGATTGACTGAACAGGCTGGCTAGTGTTCCAGCTGGCCTGACTGTGTGGAGTGGCACTGAGTGACTTCAGCTGTGGCAGGTCTGACCTCTCACAGTCAAGGTCTATGGGCCCACAGCCTGAATACACTGAACAGGCTGGCTACTGCTCCAGCTAGCCTGACTGTGTGGGGCTGGGACTACTGACTGACCGACTGGCTGGCTGACCGACCGACTGGCTGACTGACCGACTGGCTGGCTGGCAGACTGACTGACAATAGTGACTGGTTACACCTCATCTTGA
>NW_019943547.1:58529-66487 GCF_002910315.2 Salvelinus sp. IW2-2015
TCCTAATATAATAGTGACTGGTTAACACCTCGTCTCCCCACTCCAACAGAATACAGTCATAGCTCAGTCCCTACTCCCCAGTCCAACAGAATACAGTCATAGCTCAGTCCCTATAATGTCCCTGCTGCGAAGTATAACACAGAACACAATTAGCCAAGTGAAATCCTCCGTTGTCTTTCCAATCAAATTGTAGGCCAACTTTCCACAAATAAAACAAGCTACTCACTCATTTTGCTGACTGTTATTACAGGGGTTTTCATTATAGTGTCTTCAAACAGAATGGTTTGATAGTGATAGATATCTTTGTAAATCATTTGTAAAACAACTCTTCCTCACATACAAAAGTAGACTATTTTGGCTGTTTTTATATATTTATTTTTTAATTAGACTAGTTAGTTAGACCAGATAGGACCTAACAAAGTCAGACTCGAGTTCCTCACTAGAACTACTGACTATTGGGGTGATATTTAAGGATACCAAACAATTCAAATCACTTGGGCCAATCACATGTATAGATTTGGCTGTTTAAATTTTTTTTTTTTTTAAGTTAGTTAGACCAGGTGGGACCAAACAGAGTTGGACTCAAAGGGAAACTTTAGTGTGTATCTCTCTACCATCTACAAACGCTGCTAGACTGAGAGACTTAGGGGGGGTGAAACCAGGTTTTATTTTTCTTAATTTAAAAGGGATTAGACAGTTAATCCAACAACAGGATCACATTCACATGTGCATCTGGTAGCTCTTAAGAGGAAAAAGACAACAAAGCTCGGATTAACATTATAACAGTAACATGAGTCATAATGGCTAGCCGACACACACACACACACACGCAGTAACCCTGAAAGTCAGCAGTTGGTCTAGTTACCGGATAATATTTATCCACTTTGTTAAGTCAACATTTAATGACAAAAATCCTAGCAATGTCACCTGGAATAACAATACTGATATCTTATAATGACAGAACACACACACACACACACAATGACACACACACACCGGATCAGTATTGGCATGTTGGAATGACAGTGAGATCAGAAGAGTCCAAGTTGAGACTGTGTGTGTGTGGTGTCTGCGTATGTGTGTAAAATCAAATCACATTTTATTGGTCACATACACATGGTTAGCAGATGTTAATGCGAGTGCAGCGAAATGCTTGTGCTCCCAGTTCCGGGGGTCTGCATCCTAAATACTGCTACTGTACCAGGATACAACATGTCAATGAAAATCAACCCAGAAATACTTTGTTATTTTTGTGTGGTATGGAAAGAACAAACAAAAAACACCCTGGTCAGGTGATCTAAGGGAAGTCCCTCCCCTCTCACCTTCTTCTCCAATGGGCATTTGAGGAGGAGAGAGGGCACGAGGAGTCAAGGACAAATGTGATTCTCCCTACGGTGCCTGTGAGTAGCACCTAGTTTAACGTTCACTACAGTATCAACACGGTGGAGCCATAGACAATAGCACCCTATTCCCCACATACTGTACGACAGAGTACAGACTATAGTGTTGACATGCTGAATGCTCTGAGGTGTCTGTCTAAACTACAGGCACACAGCTCAGACACCCATTCATACCCCACAAGACATGCCTCCAAGAGGTCTCTTCACAGTCCCCAAGTCCAGAACAGACTATGGGAGGCGCACAGTACTACATAGAGCCATGACTACATGGAACTCTATTCCACAACAGGTAATTCATGTTCATTCAATTAGATTTAAAAAACAGATAAAAATACACCTTATGGAACAGCGGGGACTTTTAAGAAACACAAACATAGACACAAGCACATGCTTAAACACACACATGATAACACACACACGTACACATGGATTTTGTGCTGTAGATATGTGGGAGTGGAGTAGAGGCCTGAGGGAACACACTTAATGTGTTGTAAAAAGTGTTATGAAATGCAATGTCATGTAATATTTGTAATTGTATATAACTGCCTTGATGTTGCTGGACCCCAGGAAGAGTAGCTGCTGCCTTGGCAGGAACTAATGGGGATCCATAATAAACCCCAGGAAGAGTAGCTGCTGCCTTGGCAGGAACTAATGAGGATCCATAATAAACCCCAGGAAGAGTAGCTGCTGCCTTGGCAGGAACTAACGGGGATCCATAATAAACCCCAGGAAGAGTAGCTGCTGCTTTGGCAGGAACTAAATGGGATCTATACTAAATACAAATACTTTTATCAATATATTTGTCTTCTTTACTCTCGGGTTTGAAAATGCTAATTAGCATCAAAGTAGACGACATGCAAGACTACAAATCCCTGCAAGCTCCTGCAAGTCATCTCTAGCAATAGTGACTGTGTAACACCTCATCTGGATCCTAATATAATAGTGACTGGTTAACACCTGTCTCCCCACTCCAACAGAATACAGTCATAGCTCAGTCCCTACTCCCCAGTCAACAGAATACAGTCATAGCTCAGTCCCTATAATGTCCCTGCTGCGAAGTATAACACAGAACACAATTAGCCAAGTGAAATCCTCCGTTGTCTTTCCAATCAAATTGTAGGCCAACTTTCCACAAATAAAACAACTACTCACTCATTTTGCTGACTGTTATTCACAGGGTTTTCATTATAGTGTCTTCAAACAGAATGGTTTGATAGTATAGATATCTTTGTAAATCATTTGTAAAACAACTCTTCCTCACATACAAAAGTAGACTATTTTGGCTGTTTTTATATATTTATTTTTTAATTAGACTAGTTAGTTAGACCAGATAGGACCTAACAAAGTCAGACTCGAGTTCCTCACTAGAACTACTGACTATTGGGGTTATATTTAAGGATACCAAACAATTCAAATCACTTGGGCCAATCACATGTATAGATTTGGCTGTTTAAATTTTTTTTTTTTAAGTTAGTTAGACCAGGTGGGACCAAACAGAGTTGGACTCAAAGGGAAACTTTAGTGTGTATCTCTCTACCATCTAAAACGCTGCTAGACTGAGAGACTTAGGGGGGTGAAACCAGGTTTTATTTTTCTTAATTTAAAAGGGATTAGACAGTTAATCCAACAACAGGATCACATTCACATGTGCATCTGGTAGCTCTTAAGAGGAAAAAGACAACAAAGCTCGGATTAACATATAACAGTAACATGATCATAATGGCTAGCCGACACACACACACACACACGCAGTAACCCTGAAAGTCAGCAGTTGGTCTAGTTACCGGATAATATTTATCCACTTTGTTAAGTCAACATTAATGACAAAAATCCTAGCAATGTCACCTGGAATAACAATACTGATATCTTATAATGACAGAACACACCACACAACACACAATGACACACACACACCGGATCAGTATTGGCATGTTGGAATGACAGTGAGATCAGAAGAGTCCAAGTTGAGACTGTGTGTGTGTGGTGTCTGCGTATGTGGGTAAAATCAAATCACATTTTATTGGTCACATACACATGTTAGCAGAGTTTAATGCGAGTGCAGCGAAATGCTTGTGCTCCCAGTTCCGGGGGTCTGCATCCTAAATACGCTACTGTACCAGGTAACAACATGTCAATGAAAATCAACCCAGAAATACTTTGTTATTTTTGTGTGGTATGGAAAGACAAACAAAAAACACCCTGGTCAGGTGATCTAAGGGAAGTCCTCCCTCTCACTTCTTCTCCAATGGGCATTTGAGGAGGAGAGAGGGCACGAGGAGTCAAGGACAAATGTGATTCTCCCTACGGTGCCTGTGAGTAGCACCTAGTTTAACGTTCACTACAGTATCAACACGGTGGAGCCATAGACAATAGCACCCTATTCCCCACATACTGTACGACAAGTAACAGACTATAGTGTTGACATGCTGAATGCTCTGAGGTGTCTGTCTAAACTACAGGCACACAGCTCAGACACCCATTCATACCCCACAAGACATGCCTCCAAGAGGTCTCTTCACAGTCCCCAAGTCCAGAACAGACTATGGGAGGCGCACAGTACTACATAGAGCCATGACTACAAGGAACTCTATTCCACACAGGTAATTCATGTTCATTCAATTAGATTTAAAAAACAGATAAAAATACACCTTATGGAACAGCGGGACTTTTAAGAAACACAAACATAGACACAAGCACATGCTTAACACACACATGATAACACACACACGTACACATGGATTTTGTGCTGTAGATATGTGGGAGTGGAGTAGAGGCCTGAGGGAACACACTTAATGTGTTGTAAAAAGTGTATGAAATGCAATGTCATGTATATTGTAATTGTATATAACTGCCTTGATGTTGCTGGACCCCAGGAAGAGTAGCTGCTGCCTTGGCAGGAACTAATGGGGATCCATAATAAACCCCAGGAAGAGTAGCTGCTGCCTTGGCAGGAACTAATGAGGATCCATAATAAACCCCAGGAAGAGTAGCTGCTGCCTTGACAGGAACTAATGTGGATCCATAATAACCCCAGGAAGAGTAGCTGCTGCCTTGACAGGAACTAATGTGGATCCATAATAAACCCCAGGAAGAGTAGCTGCTGCCTTGGCAGGAACTAATGAGGATCCATAATAAACCCCAGGAAGAGTAGCTGCTGCCTTGGCAGGAACTAATGAGGATCCATAATAAACCCCAGGAAGAGTAGCTACTGCCTTGACAGGAACTAATGGGGATCCATAATAAACCCCAGGAAGAGTAGCTGCTGCCTTGGCAGGAACTAATGATGATCCATAATAAACCCCAGGAAGAGTAGCTGCTGCCTTGGCAGGAACTAATGGGATCCCTAATAAACCCCAGAAGAGTAGCTGCTGCCTTGGCAGGAACTCATGGGATCCTTAATAAACCCCAGGAAGAGTAGCTGCTGCCTTGGCAGGAACCAATGGGGATCCATAATAAACCCAGGAAGAGTAGCTGCTGCCTTGGCAGGTACTAATGGGGATCCATAATAAACCCAAGGAAGAGTAGCTGCTGCCTTGGCAGGAACTAATGGGGATCCATAATAACCCCAGGAAGAGTAGCTGCTGCCTTGGCAGGAACTAATGGGGATCATAAAACCACAGGAAGAATAGCTGCTGCCTTGGCAGGAACTAATGGGGATCCATAATAAACCCCAGGAAGAGTAGCTGCTGCCTTGGCAGGAACTAATGGGGATCCATAATAAACCCCAGGAAGAGTAGCTGCTGCCTTGGCAGGAACTAATGAGGATCCATAATAAACCCCAGGAAGAGTAGCCGCTGCCTTGGCAGGAACTAATGAGGATCATAATAAACCCCAGGAAGAGTAGCTGCTGCCTTAGCAGGAAGTAATGGGGATCCATAATACCCAGGAAGAGTAGCCGCTGCCTGGCAGGTACTAATGGGGATCCTTAATAAACCCCAGGAAGAGTAGCTGCTGCCTTGGCAGGAACTAATGGGGATCCATAATAAACCCCAGGAAGAGTAGCTGCTGCTTGGCAGGTACTAATGGGATCCATAATAAACCCCAGGAAGAGTAGCTGCTGCCTTGACTGGAACTAATGAGGATCCATAATAAACCCAGGAAGAGTAGCTGCTGCCTTGGCAGGAACTAATGGGGATCCATAATAAACCCCAGGAAGAGTAGCTGCTGCCTTGGCAGGAACTAATGGGATCCATAATAAACCCCAGGAAGAGTAGCTGCTGCTTTGGCAGGAACTAATGGGGATCCATAATAAACCCCAGGAAGAGTAGCTGCTGCCTTGGCAGGAACTAATGGGGATCCATAATAAACCCCAGGAAGAGTAGCTGCTGCCTTGGCAGGAACTAATGGGATCCATAATAAACCCCAGGAAGAGTAGCTGCTGCCTTGGCAGGAACTAATGGGGATCCATAATAAACCCCAGGAAGAGTAGCTGCTGCTTTGCAGAACTAATGGGGATCCATAATAAACCCCAGGAAGAGTAGCTGCTGCCTTGGCAGGAACCTAATGGGGATCCTAATAAACCCCAGGAAGAGTAGCTGCTGCCTTGGCAGGAACTAATGGGGATCCCATAATAAACCCCAGGAAGAGTAGCTGCTGCTTGGCAGGAACAATGGGGATCCTAATAAAACCCAGGAAGAGTAGCTGCTGCCTTGGCAGGAACTAATGGGGATCCATAATAAACCCCAGGAAGAGTAGCTGCTGCCTTGCAGGAACTAATGGGGATCCATAATAAACCCCAGGAAGAGTAGCTGCTGCCTTGACAGGAACTAATGGGGATCCATAATAAACCCCAGGAAGAGTAGCTGCTGCCTTGGCAGGAACTAATGGGGATCCATAACAAACCCCAGGAAGAGTAGCTGCTGCCTTGCAGAACTAATGGGGATCCATAATAAACCCAGGAAGAGTAGCTGCTGCCTTGGCAGGAACTAATGGGGATCCATAATAAACCCCAGGAAGAGTAGCTGCTGCCTTGGCAGGAACTAATGGGGATCCATAATAAACCCCAGGAAGAGTAGCTGCTGCTTGGCAGGAACTAATGGGGATCCATAATAAACCCCAGGAAGAGTAGGCTGCGCCTTGGCAGGAACTAATGGGGATCCATAATAAACCCCAGGAAGAGTAGCTGCTGCTTGGCAGGAACTAATGGGATCCATAATAAACCCCAGGAAGAGTAGCTGCTGCCTTGACAGGAAACTAATGGGGATCCATAATAAACCCCAGGAAGAGTAGCTGCTTCCTTGGCAGGAACTAAGGGGATCCATAAAAACCCAGGAGAGTAGCTGCTGCTTGGCAGGAACTAATGGGGATCCATAATAACCCCAGGAAGAGTAGCCGCTGCCTTGACAGGAACTAATGGGGATCCATAATAAACCCCAGGAAGAGTAGCTGCTTCCTTGGCAGGAACTAATGGGGATCCATAATAAACCCCAGGAAGATAGCTGCTGCCTTGACAGGAACTAATGGGGATCCATAATAAACCCCAGGAAGAGTAGCTGCTGCCTTGGCAGGAACTAATGGGGATCCATAATAAACCCCAGGAAGAGTAGCTGCTGCCTTGACAGGAACTAATGGGGATCCATAATAAACCCCAGGAAGAGTAGCTGCTTCCTTGGCAGGAACTAATGGGGATCCATAATAAACCCCAGGAGAGTAGCTGCTGCCTTGGCAGGAACTAATGGGGATCCATAATAAACCCCAGGAAGAGTAGCTGCTGCCTTGACAGGAACTAATGGGGATCCATAATAAACCCCAGGAAGAGTAGCTGCTTCCTTGGCAGGAACTAATGGGATCCATAATAAACCCCAGGAAGAGTAGCTGCTTCCTTGGCAGGAACTAATGGGGATCCATAATAAACCCCAGGAAGAGTAGCTGCTGCCTTGGCAGGAACTAATGGGGATCCATAATAAACCCAGGAAGAGTAGCTGCTGCCTTAGCAGGAACTAATGATGATCCATAATAAACCCCAGGAAGAGTAGCTGCTTCCTTGGCAGGAACTAATGGGATCCATAATAAACCCCAGGAAGAGTAGCTGCTGCCTTGGCAGGAACTAATGGGATCCATAATAAACCCAGGAAGAGTAGCTGCTGCCTTGGCAGGAACTAATGGGATCCATAATAAACCCCAGGAAGAGTAGCTGCTGCCTTGGCAGGAACTAATGGGGATCCATAAAAACCCCAGGAAAGAGTAGCCTGCTTCCTTGGCAGAACTAATGGGGATCCATAATAAACCCCAGGAAGAGTAGCTGCTGCCTTAGCAGGAACTAATGATGATCCATAATAAACCCCAGGAAGATAGCTGCTTCCTTGGCAGGAACTAATGGGGATCCAAATAAACCCCAGGAAGAGTAGCTGCTGCCTTGGCAGGAACTAATGGGGATCCATAATAAACCCCAGGAAGAGTAGCTGCTGCCTTGGCAGGAACTAATGGGATCCATAATAAACCCCAGGAGAGAGAGCTGCTGCCTTGGCAGGAACTAATGGGGATCCATAATAAACCCCAGGAAGAGTAGCTGCTTCCTTGGCAGGAACTAATGAGATCCATAATAAACCCCAGGAAGAG
>NW_019943547.1:66512-69373 GCF_002910315.2 Salvelinus sp. IW2-2015
TAGCTGCTGCCTTGGCAGGAACTAATGGGGATCCATAATAAACCCCAGGAAGAGTAGCTGCTGCCTTGACAGGAACTAATGATGATCCATAATAAACCCCAGGAAGAGTAGCTGCTTCCTTGGCAGGAACTAATGGGGATCCATAATAAACCCCAGGAAGAGTAGCTGCTGCCTTGGCAGGAACTAATGGGGATCCATAATAAATACAAATACAAACCTACGGTCACAGAAGACTCTCTATCACTCCAAATACATATTAGGCCAAATGAATGAACCAATGTTTCAACAGAAAGCTGCCTTCATCAGGGTTTTCAAAAGAAACCTAAACTTTACAGTCCTGTCTTTGAACCAGGGTATTGTACAGCTGTGTTGGTTACTACTTTACATTTCAGGTCTCTTAATATAATCCTCCCAGAATCAAATTAATATTTCTATCTAATCTCCTATTCAGTTAATGCTGAGAAAGTGTTTTGTAATGTATGACTGCAGGCATTTCTCAGGGTATTAACTGTAAGCATATCATTAGCACATTTGAAGAATATATATAATGCGTCCCAAATGGCACCCTATTCCATATATAGTGCACTACTTTAGACCAGGGCTTTACAGGGCGCTGGTCTAAAGCAGTGCACTACGTAGGGAATATAGTTCCATTTGGGACACACACCTATGTTATGTGTTAAGGGGTGTATTAGAGAACTCAGAGAAAGTGGAGCAAAGTCATTTTAAGTGTCTCTGGTTGATATGAAGAATATAATAGGATGAAACTCAGAGCAACTAGAAAGAGAGAGAGGACATTCAGTAAAGACTATAGGACCTAGAACATAATCGCATAGTCGATAAGATCATTTCACCTGGCTTCAGTTCAGTTCATTGGGTCATTTCATCTTCAGTTCAGTTCATTGGGTCATTTCATGTTCAGTTCAGTTCATTGGGTGAATCAAAATGCAGCAGGATCCATCTACCTGTAAGGATATTCGACCTCTTGTGTCGACACTCTGACAACCCTTTCACCTTCAGAGCACACAGTCACAGGCTACATCAGGCTTGGGCGATATACCGTTTACATCGTATGCCGGGGGATTTCAGAAATACCCAAAATATTAAAAATATATATTCAAGTAATAAACTAAAATGTGGGTTGGGGGTGAATGTTATGCCACTGATTATAACTATAAGGAATCTAAGAAGTGTCAATCTCAACAGATTTCTACATTCCAAAAGCTCTATTCAAATATATTCAAATGACACCCTATTCAAATGATTTCTACACAATTTGTTTGTACTTCTCTCATAGGGCTGTTCCGCACTACCCAGGGCTGTGCCGTACTACCCAGGGCTGTTCCGTACTAACCAGGGCTGTTCCGTACTACCCAGGGCTGTAACGTACTACCCAGGGCTGTTGCGTACTAACCAGGGCTGTTCCGCACTAAAAAAGAATGAGAGATCTGGCACTCTGCGCCTGGCCACTCTGCTGCCTGGCCACTGCTGCTGCTGGCCACTCTGCCGCCTGGCCCCAGTCCCCGCCTGGCCAGTCCCACCGCTGGCCACTCCCCCGCCTGGCCACATCCCCCGCCTGGCCACTCCCGCCTGGCCACTCTGCCGCTGGCACTCTGCCGCCTGGCCACTCATGGCCGCCTGGCCACTCTGCCGCCTGGCCGCCTGGCCATTCTGCCGCCTGGCCAGTCCCCCGCCTGGCCAGTCCCCCGCCTGGCCAGTCCCCGCCTGCCAGTCCCCGCCTGGCCAGCCCCGCCTGGCCAGTCCCCCGCCTGGCCACTCCCCCGCGCACTCCCCCGCCGGCCACTCCCCCGCCTGGCACTCCCTGCCTGCCACTCCCTGCCTGGCCACCTCCCCTGCCTGGTCACATCCGCTACTGGGCCACTCCGCTACCTGGCCACTCTGCTACCTGGCCACTCTGCTAGACTGGCCACTCTGCTACCTGGCCACTCCCCTACCTGGCCAGTCCCATGCCTGGCCACTCTCTTCCGCCTGGCCACTCCGCTACCTGGCCACTCGCGCTACCTGGACACTCCGCTACCTGGACACTCCCGCACCTGGCACTCCGCTACCTGCCATCCGCTACACCTGCAGTCCCCTACCTGGACACTCCGCTACCTGGGACACTCCGCTACCGCTACGGACACTCCGCTACCTGGACACTCCGCTACCTGGCCACTCCGCTACCTGGCCAGTCCCCTACCTGGCCAGTCCCTACCTGGAACTCCGCTACTTGGCCACTGGCCACTCTCACAACACAGGATGGACAGTCCTGGTTAGTACAGAACAGTCCTGGTTAGTACAGAACAGCCCTGGGTAGCTACGGAACAGCCCTGGGTAGTGCGGAACAGCCCTGGGTAGTGCGGAACAGCCTGGGTAGTGCGGAACAGCCCTGGGTAGTGCGGAACAGGCCCTGGGTAGTGCGGAACAGCCCTGGGTAGTGCGGAACAGCCCTGGGTAGTGCGGAACAGCCCTGAGTAGTACGGAACAGCCCTGGTAGTACGGAACAGCCCTGGGTAGTACGAACAGTCCTGGTTAGTACGGAACAGTCCTGGTTAGTACGGAACAGCCTTGGGTGGTGCGGAACAGCCCTGGGTGGTGCGGAACAGCCCTGGGTGGTGGCGGAACAGCCCTGGGAGTGGGGAACAGCCCTGGGTAGTGCGTAGTGGCGAACAGCCCTGGTAGTGGCGGAACAGCCCTGGTTAGTGCGGAACAGCCTGGTTAGTACGGACACAGTCCTGGTTAGTACGGAACAGCCCTGGGTAGTGCGGAACAGCCCTGGTTAGTGCGGAACAGCCCTGGTTAGTACGGAACAGTCCCTGGGTAGTACGGAACAGCCCTGGTTAGTGCGGAACAGCCCTGGT
>NW_019943547.1:77335-78729 GCF_002910315.2 Salvelinus sp. IW2-2015
TGAGAGAAGCAGGTCAGTGATGTCTGGAAGGGGATGCTGAGAGAAGCAGGTCAGTGATGTCTGGAAGGGGACGGTGAGAGAAACAGGTCAGTGATGTCTGGAAGGGGACGGTGAGAGAAACAGGTCAGTGATGTCTGGAAGGGGATGCTGCTGGCTGCTTACAGCTGCCGGCTGCCACACGTGAAATAAGCATGAAAGTGAAGTGGACAGTATTGGACCGGCGCATACAAGAGACTAGCTGCTGTTGTTTATGTATTGTTGTTGCTGAATTCATAAATATTTTATAACAGTCGGCTTCTGGATGGTTATAAGCAGTGAAGTGGCTGAGATTTTACAATATTACTCCCACCTTTACAGGGCAAAGGGGAAAGGAGAGGGTAGAACTGGCTGTATTTCTCAGTCAACAGGAACGGATCAGAAAAGTCTGCCAGGCTGCCTGAGTTGTAACAGTTGAACACAACCCTTCACTAGAGCTTAGACACGGTTGTACTGTTGCTATGGTGACCACGACTCCAACGTGTCGCTGCCCATGTTTACCCAAGCTGTTGATTCAGGACTTCTAGTTCATTAGATCGGGTAAGGGGGGCGAAAAATATAGTAGTCTCATTTGAAAGTATCACAAGTGTACCGTGACGTTTTGGTACCGTGGTACCGGTACTCCGCGCAACACTACAGCACAGTGATAAACACTAATATCGTCAAGAGTTAGGTAATATAAACATAAAAAGATAACATACACATATTCTGGGTGAAACCAAGCAGGGGGGCAGAGGACCAGTTGRACCACTGATAAATCCTAAACAAATGAAACAAACTGAAAGACAAAAGAAAAATCAGAATGGGCAAGTACTAGAAGTCCTGAATCAACAGCTTGGGCAAACATGGGCAGAAATATTTTGGAATTGTAACAAGTGGTCACCATAGCAACAGTACAAAAAGGGGTCATTATGGGGTACTGTTTGTAGATGGGTGAGAGAAATGTAATCCATTTTGAATTCAGGCTGAAACACAACAAAATGTGGAATAAGTCMAGGGGTATGAATAGTTTCTGAAGGCACTTTAAAATGGCCCGTCCCATTATGGTAGTACCTCTACCTATTCCCGACCTCAGACTGTGCAGAGCTTGTGTCCCTCGAGGCAAAGCTCCCGTCTCCAGGTTCAAGCCCTGCATTCACCTTTCAGAATGTTACTCTCCCTTTCTTTCCAACTGTCTAAGAGTAAAATATACATACAAATATATACAAACAGAATAACACTGACAATCCAGTTTAGCTTGGGGGGGGATACCACTGACAATCCAGTTTAGCTTGCCTGGGGGGACCACTGACAATCCAGTTTAACTGGCGGGGGCGAAGAATAAGCACTGACAATCCAAGTTATCGTGCCTTGGGGGC
>NW_019943547.1:79224-86786 GCF_002910315.2 Salvelinus sp. IW2-2015
GGGGGGGTTGGGAATACCACTGACAGCGCAAATACCGCTTGGCTGAAAAAAAATGGAGGAAAAAACCCGTTTATTCTGGGTTCTGCAATATTACAAAGCAGCAAATCCCTTTAACATGTTCATTTTGGAAGCTATTTTAAATTTATTTTTAGTTTTTAGTCTTAATACCTTTTTTAGTCAATTCATCCTTCGTTAGTTTGTTATTATCAGTCGACTAAAACTCTGGACAATATTAAGTCTAGTTTTAGTCACAGTCATTTTAGCCAGTGCATTCCCCCCCCCCCCTATAAAATGATTATTACTTACCTTTAACTTCCATCATGTGCCCATTCAAATAGCCTTGTCCAACTAGGCCTACTATCCCCTCATAGCTGGCACATTGTTATTGTTAAAGTTTTTAAAAAATTGCCTAAAGAAAGAGTTAAGGTCAGTTAGAAAAGATTCACGAGTGACTGAAGTGACCGCCCAGGAGCTGTGTAAGAGAGTGACGCTGATCAGCTCAATCAGAATGTTACTTCTGCCAATGAGAGGATTGAATTAAATATTCTGCCAAGACATGCTTATGAAAACGAGCTTCATGTCAAATTGAATTTTCATTAGTCTCACGTGGATTTCTCGTCTCGTCTCATTTTTCCGTCAACTGTAATGAAAACTAATTTGTTTACAGTTATTGTTTTTTCTTCCTTGACAACTCATCATTGTCATCAGATTCCGTCAGGAAAAATGGACCCTGCCCTCCCCCCCTATGGGCCCTGGCCAAAAGTAGTGCACTACATAGGGAATAGGATGCCGTTTGGAACTCAATGCCTAATGTCTGAGTGATTCAATTAAGAGGATAATTAGTTTTACCCAGTTTAGGATGGCTTTACAGAGAACTAATGGCTCCCTACCTGCCTGCCTCCCTCCCTCCCTGCGTTTACAGCCTGGGTAAAGGACAACATTACTGCACCAAACAGACTCGGGGTGTTTCTCAATATGCATATTACCGTGCTCCACACTCCCATAGCGTGAGTGCTTCCTTAGAAGGCATTCCTGTTGAGAAAGCTCCTATGCCTTGATCACATCACGCCGACTGCGTCATTGCGCAAAATGGTAGGCAGCATCATGCCGATATGTGTGCGACAAAAGTTCAACATTCACCTTCCTCTACCAGTTGTGTCAAGCCGTCTACAGCATACAGTTTCAAAGCGTACGTTGGATTCGTAAGCGCCACACAGAACGTACCGCAACTTCCTCCATAAACGCAAACGCAGCATTCCAACGGACAATAAAATGCACTTCTTCTGATGTACCAACAACAACAAAAAGCCCACCTTTCCTTCCAGTTGTCTGCTGCCAATGACTGGAACGAACCGCAAAAATCACTGAAGCTGGAGACTCATATCTCCCTCACTAACTTTAAGCACCAGCTGTCTGAGCAGCTTGCCGATCATTGTACCTGTACACAGCCCATCTGTAAATAGCCCACCCAACTACCTCATCCCCATATTATTACTTATTCTCTTGCTCTTCTGCACCCCAGTATCTCTACTTGCACATCATCATCTGCACATCTATCACTCCAGTGTTTACGCTAAATTGTAATTATTTTCTCCTCTATGGCCTATTTATTGCCTTTACCTCCCTACTCTTCTACATTTGCACACGCTGTACATAGATTTTTCTATTGTGTTATTGACTGTACGTTTGTTTATGTGTAACTCTGTTGTTGTTTGAGGTCATGAAATAAAGATATAAATTGGCTCTGTGTGTCGGTCGTTTTCTGATGAGGCTATTCGCTCTGATTCGATCCCAGGGAGGCAGGGGAACGAGGGACGGGAGGCCAGGGGAACATGGGGAGACGGGAACAGGGAGACAGGTAAATGGGAGGCAGGGAAATGGAGGCAGGACATGCGAGACAGGGAAGGGAACATGGGCGAGGAAACAGGGAGCGGAACAGGGAACAGGGAGGGGAGGCAGGGAACAGGGACGGAAGCAGGGAACATGGAGACAGGGAACAGGGAACGGACAGGAAAGAGACAGGGAGAGACACGGGGACAGGGAATCAGGGAGACAGGAACAGGGAGAAGGGAACAGGGAGACAGGGAACAGGGAGACAGGGACAGGAGACAGGGAGACAGGGAACAGGGAACAGGAGACAGGGAACATGGAACAGGGACATGAGACAGGGAACACGGGAGACGGGAACAGGGAGACAGGGAACAGGGAGACAGGGAACGGGAACAGGAACAGGGAGGACAGGGAACAAGGAGACAGGAGACAGGAGACGGACAGGGAAGACGAGGGAGACGGGAACAGGGGAGGCAGGCACAGGGACCGTACGGCTGACAGGGATTACCCAGGGAGCGGACGAGGGAGAGAGCAGGGAGGCAGGGGAGACAGGAGGAGGAAAAGGACGGGAGATCAGGAGCAGGAACAGGGAGGCAGGGAAATGGAACAGGGACAGGGAGGAACAGGGAACAGGGAGGCAAGGGAACAGGGAAGAGGCGCAGGGAACGGGAGGCAGGAACAGGGGCAGGGAGACAGGAGCAGGGGAAACGGGACAGAGGGACAGGAGGAGGAGGGAAACCAGGGAACGATGGACATGGAACAGGGAGCAGGGAGACAGGGACAGAGAGGCAGGGAGGCAGGGAGGCAGGGAGACAGGGAAGAACAGGGAAAGGGAGGCATGGAGACAGGGAGGCATGGAGACAGGGAAAGGAAGGCAGGGAGGCAGGGAGGGAGGCAGGGAACAGGGAGGCAGGGAACAGGGAGGCGGAGGCAGGGAGACAGGGAACAGGGAACATGGAAACCAGGGAAAGGGAGAACAGGGGAGACAGGGAAAGGGAGCAGGGAACAGGGAGTACAGGGGGCAGGGTAACAGGGAGACAGGAACAGGGAAAAGGGAGACAGGGAGGTCAGGGAACAGGGGAGACAGGGAAGGGAGACAGGGAGAGCAGGGAGGCAGGGGGAGCCAGGGAGACAGGGAACAGGGAGGGCAGGGAACAGGGAAAGTTGAACAGGGAATGGAAACGGGAAAGGAAACAGGGAACAGGGAACAGGGAGGCAGGGAAATGGAAACAGGGAACAGGGACAGGGAGGAGGGAAAGGGTAGACGGGAACAGGAGACAGGGAACAGGGAGCAGGGAAGCAGGGGAGACAGGGAACAGGGGAGACAGGGAACAGGAGACAGGGAAGCAGGGAGGCAGGGAGATGGGAGGCAGGGAACAGCGGGAACAGGGCGGCAGGGAAAGGGGGCAGGGAGCAGGGAACATGGAAACCAGGGAACAGGGAGGCAGGGAACAGGAACAGGGACAGGGAGGCAGGGAACATGGAACGGGAACAGGGAAACCAGGGAGCAGGGAAGCAGGGAGCAGGGAACGGGAGACAGGGAGACGGGGAGAGGGAGGGGGAAATGCGAAACAGGGAACAGGGAGGCAGGGACAGGGAAACAGGGGAACAGGGGAGGCAGGGAACAGGAACATGGAACAGGGAAAGGGAGGCAGGGAACAGGGAGACAGGTAGCAGGGAGACAGGGAACTAGGGAGGCAGGGAGACAGGGAGCAGGGGAGACAGGGAACCAGGAGACAGGTGAGAGGGAGACAGGGAAACAGGAGCAGGGAGACAACAGGAACAGGAGACAGGACAGAACTAGGGAAGCAGGACAGGGAAACGAGCAGAGGAACAGGGAGAACAGCGGGGCAGGGAACAGAGGCAGGGAGGACAGGAACAGGGAACAGGGATGACAGGGAGACAGGACAGGGAGGGGCAGGAACAGGGACATGGAAACAGGAAACAGGGAGGCAGGCAGAACAGGGAGGCAGGGAACGGCAGAGGCAGGGAACAGGAGAACGAGACCGGAGCAGGGAGACAGGGAGAGACAGGAACGGGAGCGGAGACCAGGGAGCAGGGAACATAGCAGAGCTGAGAGTAGAAGAGAGAAGCAACGTCTGGCCTGGACAATCTCAATCCCTCTCTCTCTCTCATCGCGTCTCTTCACTACCCTCCTCCTCTTTGGTCTCTAGATTACACTGCAACATACACACCCCCTCCCTCCTCCTTGTCATAAGCACTGGCCTCTGCCGCTGAAAAAATATTAAATTCTCTTACTCGCCAACATAAGGAAAAGTACCTCAGTTTCCATCATTGTTATGTCACTATAATAGAAAAGCGGTGAAAATTGAGCTGATTAAATCATTCAGGAAACAAAATTGAGCGTTTTAAATCAGACTGAAAATCACATAATGAATGGGATTATTTTGCAGAGAGAGATGGAGAGACATCGTGCCTGTTATTAACATTACTATCATCATTATCTGTCATTACCCTTTTTATTGAGTCTAGGTGATGCTGAGGTGATGGACGACTTGGCATCCCCGTCACAAGACACTGCTGTTATTAGTAGGATTCAACACCACACCATCCTTTTATTATTCCACATCATTCATTTACTGTGATGTTTGTCTTGCTCTGCTGGTCCGTTGGCCTGTCCGCCAGAGCAACAGACAGACAGACGCCTAGCTATAGCAGCCAGCCCCAGCTAGCCATTGTCAGCCAGCAGCACAGCATCAGCTAATGCCAGTCAGCTCAGCCAAGCCACGCCCGTAGCCATAGCCAGCCAGCTACCTAGCCAGCCAGCAAGCTAGCCATACCAGCCACAGCTAGCATACCAGCCCAGCCAGCTACACACCAGCGGAAGCATAGCCAAAGCCGAGCTAGCCAGCCAGCCAGCAACCAGCAGCTAGCCATAGCCAGCACAGCAGCCACACAGCAGCCAGCTAGTCAGCCAAGAGAGAGAATGGATCGTATGATTATGGAATTATGGATTCCTTCCTCCTAGCTTGGCTGAACACAGCCAAAGACAGATTGGCATATCAGATATCAAGACTTCTCTCCTCCTTCTGCTAAATCATCATGCTGCTAATTCTCCAGCACTGTCTCATTGACTTTCATTGACAACACAACTTCCACCAATGAAATTTATGAGATCATACGTTAGTTAGCAAGTCAGCCAGCTGTTATGCTGAATGGTTATCGAACTGTCAGTCTTTTTATGGTAAAGAGATACTGACTTTGAATTCTCAAACTAGTTCTTCATCGTCCGTGTTTTCCCAGGGTTTCTTCTCTCACTCAGCTCATCCACATGCTATCGTCCCATCCATCTGTTATTACCGCTAACCCTTCTTCTCAGCTCAGCGCTCTCCACAATGCTATTCCCATCTCTGTATTACCTGCCTAAACCTTCTCTAGCCTCCAGCTCCTCCACATGCTATCTCCCCATCCATCTGTTATACGACCTTAACCCGGAACCCTTCTCTCAGCTCAGCTCATCCACATTGCTATCTCCCCCCCCATCCCAATTTTCTGTATTTAACTTTTACCTAAAAACCCCTTAAAAAAACCCTTCTTTCTAGCCTCATCCACATGCTATTCCCATCCTCTGTATTAACTACCTTAACCCTAACCCTTCTCTCATGCTAGCTAGCCATCACATGCTCTCCCCATCCATTGTATTACTACAACCCTTCTTCAGCCTCATCACACGCTATCTCCCCATCCTCTGTATTACCGCTAACCCTTCTCTAGCCTCATCCACATCTATCCCCCCTATCCATTGATTACTGCCTAACCTTTCTCAGCCTCCTCCAGTCATAGCTATGTTGCCCATCCATCTTTATATACTGCCTAACCCAA
This sequence comes from Salvelinus sp. IW2-2015, assembly GCF_002910315.2. Taxonomy (NCBI): domain Eukaryota; kingdom Metazoa; phylum Chordata; class Actinopteri; order Salmoniformes; family Salmonidae; genus Salvelinus; species Salvelinus sp. IW2-2015. The sequence continues at coordinate 84,898 of NW_019943547.1, forward strand.
ACCCTCTCTCAGCTCAGCTCATCCACATGCTTATTTCCCCATCCTCTGTATGTACTACTAACCCAAACCTTCTATCAAGCTCATCCACATGCTATCTCCCATCCATCTATATTACTGCCTAACCTTCTCTCAGCTCAGCCTCATTCACATGCTAGCTCCCCATCCATCTGTATAACCGCCTAACCATAACCCTTTCTCAGCCTCATCCACACGCTATCTCCCCATCCATCTTATTATCGCTAACCCTCTCTCAGCCTCCTCCACATGCTATCTCCCCATCCATCTGTATTACTACCTAACCTTCTCTCAGCCTCCTCACATGCTATCTCCCCATCCATCTGTATTACCGCCTAACCCTTCTCTCAGCCTCATCCACATGCCATCTCCCCATCCATCTGTAATTACTACTAACCCTAACCCTTCTCTCAGCCTCATCCCACATCTATCTCCCATCCATCTGTATTACTACCTAACCCTTCTCTCAGCCTCATCACATGCCATCTCCCTAACCATCTGTATTCCGCCTAACCCCTTCTTCAGCCTCCTCACATGCTATCTCCCCATCCATCTGTATTACTACCTAACCCTTCTCTCAGCCTCATCCACATGCCATCTCCCAACCATCTGTATTACCGCTAACCCTTCTCTCAGCCTCCTCCCATGCTATCTCCCCATCCAATCTGTACTGTCTCTTCGCACCCTAGACGAGAACACATCAAAGTGTTGCCACTGCCCCAAAATAACAAGAGTGTCACAAATTTAACACAGGAATACATATCCACAGGCTGACGATGGACAACTGATATGGCATGGCACACACTGTTTATAGAGATAAGGTATGAGATTATGCTGCTAGTGCACTATCTACAGTAGTTTCTCACATACAATGATACGATACAGACAAGTTCAGATCATGATACAGAACCAAGTACATACAATGCTACGATACCAGACCAAGTATCACGATACCAACGATACGATACCAGACAAGTATCACAATACCAATTGATACGATACCAGACCAAGTCATCAGATACCTAATGATACGATACCAGAGCCAAAGTATCACGATACCAATGATACCAGACCAAGTATCACTGATACCAATGTTACGATACCAGACCAAGTATCACGATACAACGATACGATACCAGGCAAGTATCACGATACCGATGATACCCGATGATACGATACCAGGCCAAGTATCACGATACCGATGATACGATTACCAGGCCAAGTATCACGATACCGATGATACATCCAGACCAAGTATCACGATACCAATGATACCAGACCAGTATCACGATACATGATACAACAGGTCAATTATCACGGATACCAATGATACGAATACCAGCGCCAAGTATCACGATACCAAATGATACGATCAGTCAAGTATACGATACAACGATACATACCAGGTAAATTATCACGATACCAACATACGATACCAGAACCAGGTATACGATACCGAGTATTCTCGCGATTACACGGGGGGGGGGGGAATTCAGAGTGCCTAGCATTCTGTTCCCCTCCCCCCCCCCCCCCCGATGCGTGTTCCCGTTATGTGGATGTTGTAAGCTGAATACACTTCTACTCAATAAACATTTACATTTACATTTTAGTCATTTGCAGACGCTCTTCTCCAGAGCGACTTACAAACATACAAACACATATTGAATTACCTAGACACTGGTCACTGTATAATATAATATATGGCTACTTACTATATATACAAAAGTATGTGATTACCCTCAAATTAGTGGATTCGTCAATTTTTTTAATGTTTTTTTAAAATTCACCTTCATTTACCTGGGTAGGCAGTTGAGAACAAGTTCTCATTTACAACTGCGACCTGGCCAAATAAAGAAAAGCAGTGCGAAAAAAAC
>NW_019943547.1:87055-88133 GCF_002910315.2 Salvelinus sp. IW2-2015
CAGGAGACAGGGAGAAACAAGGGAACAGGAAAGAGACACGGGAACATGGAACAGGACATGGCAGACAGGGAACAGGAGACGGGAACAGGAGACAGGGACAGGGAGACAGGCGAACGGGAGACGGAACAGGGGAGACGGGAACAGGAGACAGGAACAGGAGACGGACGGGAAACGAGGGGACGGGAACAGGGGGGCAGGCACAGGGACCTGTACGGCTGACATCACTTACCCGGGACGGCGAGGGACAGGGAGGCAGGGGACAGGAGGCAGGAAAAGGACGGAATCAGGGCAGGAACAGGGAGGCAGGGGAACATGGAACAGGGACAGGGAGCAGGAACAGGGAGACAGGGAGGCAGGAACGGGAGGCCAGGGAACGGGAGGCAGGAACAGGGGCAGGGAGACAGGACAGGGGAAACAGGGCACAGGGGACAGGAGGAGGAGCGGAAACAGGGAACATGGACATGGAACCGGAGCAGGGAGACAGGGACAGAAGGCCAGTCCCTGTCTCCCTGTTCCCTGTCTCCCTGTTCCCTGTCTCCCTGTTCCCTGTCTCCCTGTCTCCCTGTTCCCTGTTCCCTGTCTCCATGTTCCCTGCCTCCATGTTCCCTGCCTCCATGTTCCCTGTCTCCCTGTTCCCTGTCTCCATGTTCCCTGCCTCCCTGTTCCCTGTTCCCTGCCTCCCTGGGATGCTAATCAGAGCTGGAATAGGCTCATCAGGAAACGACTCGACACACAGAGCCAATTACGACTGCTATTCAGACCTCCAGCAAGCCTCGTCTCTGACCGGGCTCAAACTCTAGACAGTCCTACACTCAATCCTCAGGATCGGAACAGCCAATAGCAATGGCATCACAGTCTCCAGTAGTATTGAATGCAAATAGGAACTTCGTAGCATCAGTACTGGAACAGTCAAAAATTAACACACAAATAAAAATAACACTAGAACATAGACAATGCTACGCTGTGTTGTAGACCTGTAGGCTATGCTACGCTGCGCTGTAGACCTGTAGACAATGCTACGCTGCGCTGTAGACCTGTAGACAATACTACGCTGCGCTGTAGACCTGTAGACAATGCT
>NW_019943547.1:93893-95576 GCF_002910315.2 Salvelinus sp. IW2-2015
GTGCTAACAGAAACCCTGATTGATACATAGCGTGCTAACAGAAACCCTGATTGATACATAGCGTGCTAACAGAAACCCTGATTGATACATAGCGTGCCAACATAACCTACTGTCTAGGGCTGGCACAATTACAGTAATTGTGTAACTTTTTTTATTTTACCTTTATTTAACCAGATAGGCCAGTTGAGAACAAGTTCTCATTTACAACTGCGACCTGGCCAAGATAAAGCAAAGCAGTTCGACACATATAACAACACAGAGTTACACATGGAGTAAAACAAACATACAGTCAATAATACAGTAGAAAAATAAGTCTATATATAATGTGAGCAAATGAGGTGAGCTAATTGAGGTAAAGGCAATAAATAGGCCATGGTGGCAAAGTAAATACAATATAGCAATTAAAACACTATAATGGTAGATTTCACAGTAGATGCGTGTGCAAAGTAGAAATACTGGGGTGCAAAGGAACAAAATAAATAAATAAATACAGTAGGGGAAGAGGTAGTTGGATGGGCTGTTTACAGGTGGGCTATGTACAGGTGCAGTGATCTGTGAGCTGCTCTGACAGCTGGTGCTTAAAGTTAGTGAGGGAGATATGAGTCTCCAGCTTCAGTGATTTTTGCAGTTCGTTCCAGTCATTGGCAGCAAAGAACTGGAAGGAAAGACGGCCGAAAGATGAATTGGCTCTGGGGATGACCAGTGAGCTGAGATAAGGGGGGCTTTACCTAGCAGAGACTTATAGTGGAGCCAGTGAGTTTGGCGACGAATCTGAAGCGAAGGTCAGCCAATGAGAGCATACAGGTCGCAGTGGTGGGTCATATTGGGATATGGGGCTTTGGTGACAAAACGGATAGCACCACTAGACTACTACTAGACTACCAATAGACTACTACTAGGCTACTACTAGACTACTACTAGACTACCACTAGACTACCACTAGACTACTACTAGACTACCACTAGACTACTACTAGACTACTACTAGACTACCACTAGACTACTACTAGACTACCACTAGACTACCACTAGACTACCACTAGACTACCACTAGACTACCACTAGACTACTACTAGACTACCACTAGACTACTACTAGACTACCACTAGACTACCACTAGACTACTACTAGACTACCACTAGACTACCACTAGACTACTACACATCATACTGGTCTAATGCTTTACTACATCATACTGGTCTAACGCTTTACTACATCATACTGGTCTAACGCTTTACTACATCATACTGGTCTAATGCTTTACTACATCATACTGGTCTAATGCTTTACTACATCATACTGGTCTAACGCTTTACTACATCATACTGGTCTAACGCTTTACTACATCATAACTGGTCTAATGCTTTACTACATCATACTGGTCTAATGCTTTACTACATCATTATGGTCTAATGCTATACTACATCATACTGGTCTAATTCTTTACTACATCATACTGGTCTAATGCTTTACTACATCATACTGGTCTAATGCTTTACTACATCATACTGGTCTAATGCTCCACTACATCATACTGGTCTAATGCTCCACTACAATCATTATGGTCTAATGCTTTACTACATCATACTGTCTAATGCTTTACTACATCATACTGGTCTAATGCTTTACTACATCATACTGGTCTAATGCTTTACTACATCATACTGGTCTAATGCTTTACACA
>NW_019943547.1:98556-104231 GCF_002910315.2 Salvelinus sp. IW2-2015
TCATACTGGTCTAATGCTTTACTACATCATACTGGTCTAATGCTTTACTACATCATACTGGTCTAATGCTTTACTACATCATACTGGTCTAATGCACTGCTACAGGCTACAAGCAATTTACTACATCATATGTGTCCCCTTTTTCAGGAAACTACTTCACAGGAGAGCCATTTGAACGCATAATTTTTTTCATTAAATAGCGTTTTTCGGCAGAAATGCCTTCTGGAACATGTGAACTTTCATATGCCTTAATAACAAATGTGAATGCCGTCTGGAAATACTAAGAAAATTGTTACATTTACGAGCCTTGTTAGTTTAGCCACAGAAAAAGACAACAGCAATCTTCCTGCTATCCCATGATTGGCTGAGATAATGAGTGGGCTGGACATGCCGAGAGATGAGTTAGGATTGGTCTACCATGTAGTACGCTTCTGTCTATAACATGAGCTGGTCAGTATGTGTAGGTAATCCTTTCTAATGCAGCTTTTTTGTATATCACGTTGTAGAACTAAATCAGTGTTGCTCTCCACTTTCTGGAGGACTGAGTTTTGAAATTAGTGGAATTAGAGTATGATAGCTAAGGAGAAAACACCCGTCTCAGGATTACATCTTCAAACTAAGGGCAACCATGGAATCCGTGACAGGGAGAAGCGTCCACCAAATATTGTATACGGATAAGATAGTCTAGCCAGCTACATTTTCAGATATTATACTATTTAAATTTTGACAGAAAGTCATTTTAATTTCAAGTTAAAGTGTACTCTTGGCTGGCTCGCTAGCTACCTTTACGTGTATGATCTGTGTAGTAATATTATTCGTATCTCGGAGCCATTTGCATTGCAAGTTATAGCCTAATGTCACTTAGCTAACGTTGAACCCGGTTGGTTAGCTACCTGCAGAATTATGCAGGGTAGTAACGTCATGAGTTGGGATTATGGTTCATTGTTTAGCTAGCTAGCTACACGTCTTAACAAGTAACTGTTTCAATAGAATGTCACTGCGACACCTGTTGATAGACGTAGCTTGTAAATTCACTCTGGCCATCTACTGCGATTTCAGAGCACTCTCGTCTGAGTGTGCCAGAGCGCAGAATAACTGACAAACTTACGAACGCTCAACACCCGTTGGATATGGCCGGTGTCAGTAGACGTCGGCAAGAAAACGTAAATTGTTGCCAGCAGCACAGTTTCAGTCACCACCACTCTGGATAACATGAAAACAGCCTAACCAGCTCTCAGCTCTCATTTGTGTCTGGAAGGAGCTAGCAAGTTAGCCAATGTTAGCCAGTTAGCTTGGGTGCTTGACTGTTGTTAGTACAGAACGCTCGGATCAACCCTTAAAGAAACGGGCGGGGGTAAAGATTAAGAGGGTGTGAACGATGCTGAGTGAGTGTAGACAAAGATCAACTCTCCAGTAGGTACCAAAAACATTCAAAAGGGCATTTTCTCAAAAGTGAGTTTACAAGTTTATCAACTTTCAAAGCAGAATTACTTTCCCGCTGTTCCTCAACTGTAGTGTCTGATATACCATTTGGTAGCTCTGAGTCTCTACTTTTATCCAATGTAAAAAACACCATTTCAAATGTTGCTACATCAGACCGAATCAAGTCGAATCAAGCCGAATCAAGCCGAATCAAGCCGCTAACATGTTTTAGCTGATCACTGGCACGTGGATTAGATCATTTATATAAAAGGCACTGGTACAAAAAAAGGTTGATATAAAGTTGTGGCCAAAAGTTGAGAATGACACAAATATTAATTTCCACAAAATTTGCTGCTTCAGTGTCTTTAGATATTTTTGTCAGATGTTACTATGGAATACTGAATTATAATTACAAGCATTTCATAAGTGTCAAAGGCTTTTATTGACAATTACATGAAGTTGATGAAGAGTCAATATTTGCAGTGTTGACCCTTCTTTTTCAAGACCTCTGCAATCCGCCCTGGCTTGCTGTCAATTAACTTCTGGGCCACATCCTGACTGATGGCAGCCCATTCTTTTGCAATAATCAATGCTTGGAGTTTGTCCGAATTTGTGGGGTTTTGTTTGTCCACCCGCCTCTTGAGGATTGACCACAAGATCACAATGGGATTAAGGTCTGGGGAGTTTCCTGGCCATGGAGCCAAAATATCGATGTTTTGTTCTCCGAGCGACTTGCTATCACTTTTGCCTTATGGCAAGGTGCTCCATCATGCTGGAAAAGGCATTGTTCGTCACCAAACTGTTCCTGATGGTTGGGAGAAGTTGCTCTCGGAGGATGTGTTGATACCATTCTTTATTCATGGCTGTGTTCTTAGGCAAAATTGTGAGTGAGCCCACTCCCTTGGCTGAGAAGCAACCCAACACATGAATGGCTCAGGATGCTTTACTGTTGGCATGACACAGGACTGTCTTTTTTCGGATTCCCCAAACAATCGGAAAGGGGATTCATCAGAGAAAATGACTTTACACCAGTCCTCAGCAGTCCAATCCCTGTACCTTTGCAGAATATCAGTCTGTCCCTGATGTTTTTCCTGGAGAGAAGTGGCTTCTCTGCTGCCCTTCTTGACACCAGGCCATCTCCAAAAGTCCTCGCCTCACTGTGCGTGCAGTTGCACTCACACCTGCCTACTGCCATTCATGAGCAAGCTCTGTACTGGTGGTGCCCCGATCCCGCTACTGAATCAACTTTAGGAGACGGTCCTGGCGCTTGCTGGACTTTCTTGGGCACCCTGAAGCCTTCTTCACAACAATTGAACCGCTCTCCTTGAAGTTCTTGATGATCCGATAATGGTTGATTTAGGTGCAACCTTATCGGCAGCAATATCCTTCCTGTGAACCCCTTTTTGTGCAAAGCAATGATGACGGCACGTCTTTCCTTGCAGGTAACCATGGTTGACAGAATAAGAAACAATGATTCCAAACCACCCTCCTTTGAAGAGTCCAGTCTGTTATTCGACTCAATCAGCATGACAGAGTGATCTCCAGCCTTGTCCTCGTCAACACTCACACCTGTGTTACAAGAGAATCACTGACAGATGTCAGCTGGTCCTTTTGTGGCAGGGCTGAAATGCAGTGGAAATGTTTTTTGGGGGATTCAGTTCATTTGCATGGCAAAGAGGACTTTGTAATTAATTGCAATTCATCTGATCACTCTTCATAACATTCTGGAGTAACATTTGTATGATGCAAATTGCCATCATACAAAGTGAGGCAGCAGACTTTGTAAAAATGTATATTTGTGTCATTCTCAAAACCTTTTGGCCACGACTGTACACTGGCCTAGGCCATGCTGCCTGCTCATCACTGGTTGTTTGAGGACATTCAGAAAACTCTTGCTTGGCTGTAGATCTCTCAACGCCGCTGAAAGTAGCGCCTGCCTGCCTGCCTGCATAGTCTCAGCAGAGAGTAGATAACACGTAGTAAGATTATACACCACGGGTCAGGTCACACAGCACAGAGTAGGCTACACAGCACAGAGTAGGCTACACAGCACAGAGTAGGCTACACAGCACAGAGTAGGCTACACAGCACAGAGTAGGCTACACGCAACAGAGTAGGCTACACAGCACAGAGTAGGCACACAGCACGAGAGTAGGCTACACACACAGAGTAGGCTACACAGCACAGAGGAGGCTACACAGCACAGAGGAGGCTACACAGCACAGAGGAGGTCACACAGCACAGAGGAGGTCACACAGCCAGAGTAGGCTACACAGCACAGAGTAGGTCACACAGTACAGAGTAGGTCACACAGCACAGAGGAGGTCACACAGCACAGAGGAGGCTACACAGCACAGAGTAGGCTACACAGCACAGAGGAGGTCACACAGCACAGAGGAGGTCACACAGCACAGAGTAGGCTACACAGCACAGAGTAGGTCACACAGTACAGAGTAGGTCACACAGCACAGAGGAGGTCACACAGCACAGAGGAGGCTACACAGCACAGAGGAGGTCACACAGCACAGAGTAGGCTACCACAGCACAGAGGAGGTCACACAGCACAGAGTAGGCTACACAGCACATGTAGGCTACACAGCACAGAGTAGGCTACACAGCACAGAGTAGGCTACACGAAGAGTAGGCTACACAGCACAGAGTAGGCTACACACACAGAGTAGCTACAGCACAGAGTAGGCTAACACGCACAGAGTAGGCTACACAGCACAGAGTAGGCTAGTCTCTCTCTCCCTTAATTACCACATCTCACCCACAGCCATTGAAGTCTCACTCTCTCCGCTACGACTCGGCCTTTCAGTTGTTGCTGCAACTCATCATTATCATTATTATTAGATTATTAGATTTAGGTGCACTAATCTCATGTTATTTTGCCTTGTTAAGCAGCATGGTGTTTTCCTTACAAAGGACTAGTAGCAGTTACAGAATAGAAGTTTAAAGCATTTAAAGTGTATGGATTAGAGGGTGCATCTCATGTTCAAAGGAACTAGGCCTATATACATTCACAGGAGCTATAAATAATGTTGCCACTCTCCCAATTTATCACACGCTTTGTTTGAAGTATTCACCGAGTTGTTTCAAGTGCCACAGAGAAGTCCTGTTAACTTAACGTGAAATGAGTCTCAGCTGGCGTTTTCCCCTGTGTGTAATAGAACCACATATTGCGAGCAGTGGACTAACGCGGAGCCAATGAGTTCCAAGGTGTATTTTAAAGGACCAGCAGCAAGCTATTGGCCGAGTACTAGCTTCCTCCTTTGGGGATCGCTTAGATTACAACTAGCAGTTCAGAACTAACAGAGTCAGTCTCTGCTAACCATCTCAGGGCACGCTTACAATACACATAGCAGTACATTACAACTAGCACCTAAACCAGGGGTTCCCCAGTCTCCGCCACCTAAACCAGGGGTTCCCCAATCCCTCACTAAACAGGGTTCCCTCCCCGCACCTAAACCAGGGTTCCCCAGTCTCCCTCCACCTAAACCAGAGGTTCCCCAATCTTCCGCCACCTAAACCAGGGGTTTCCAGTCTCCCGCCACTTAAACCAGGGGTTCCCCAATCTCCCTCCACCTAAACCAGGGGTTCCCCATATCCCTCCATCAAACCAGGGGTTCCCCAATCTCCCTCCACCTAAACCAGGGGTTCCCCAGTCTCCCTCCACCTAAACAGGGTTCCCCATCTCCTTCCACCTAAACCAGGGGTTTCCCCAGTCTCCTCCACCTAAACCAGGGGTTCCCCAGTTCTCCCTTCCCACTCCTCCACCTAAACCAGGGTTCCCAGTCTCCTCCACCTAAACCAGGGTTCCCCAGTCTCCTAACCCGGTACCAATCCTAACCCCACCGAGTGTGTCCTCCCAAGTCTCCCTCCACCTAAACAGGGTCCCAGTCTCCTCCACCTAAACCAGGGGTTCCCCAATCTCTAAAGGCTGCTCCCCCAGTGCTCCCTCCACCTAAACCAGGGGTTCCCCAGTCTCCCTCCACCTAAACCAGGGGTTCCCAGTCTCCCTCCACCTAAACCAGGGGTTCCCCAGTCCTCCCTCCACCTAAACCAGGGGTTCCCCAGTCTTCCCTCCACCTAAACCAGGGGTTCCCAATCTCCTCCACCTAAACCAGGGGTTCCCCAATCTCCCTCCACCTAAACCAGGGGTTCCCCAGTCCTCCCGCCACCTAAACCAGGGGTTCCCAATCTCCCTCCACCTAAACCAGGGGTTCCCCAGTCTCTCCACCTAAACCAGGGGT
>NW_019943547.1:104963-122685 GCF_002910315.2 Salvelinus sp. IW2-2015
AAAGAGAGAGATCACTAAGAACGCGGGTTACGGCCACTAGACGGGGGTTAGGCACCTAGACCCGGTTAGGCCACTACACCGGGTTAGGCACTAGATCGGGTTAGGCCACTGACACGGGTTTAGGCCCAGACGGGTTAGGCCACTAGCGGGTCCACTAGACTGGGGCCACGTACCTAGCGGGTAGCCCACCTAGACCGAGGTTAGGCCATTAGAGATAGCCTAGCGCCGAGTTAGGCCACAGACCGAGTTAGGCCACGGCATAGGCACTAGGCGAGTTAGGCCACTAGGCGATACCCGCCAGTTAGGCTGCCCAGCTAAGCACAGCCGTTAGTGCCACAGCCGAGTTAGGCCACTACCGGACTAGGGCGAGTTAGGCATGTCCATAAGCATAGCCGAGTTAGGCCACTAGCCAAGCCCTAGCCGCAGTTAGGCACTAAGCCGGTTAGCACTAGACCGAGTTAGGCCACTAGACCGAGTATCAGGCCAGCTAGAGTTACCCAGACGAGTTAGCACACTAACCGAGTTTTATGACACTAGACCGAGTTAGGGCCACTAGACCGAGTTTAGCCACTAGACCGTGGGTTACCACTAGACTGGGTTAGAACCACTAGACTCGGTTTAGGCCACTAGACTGGGTTTAGGCCCACTAGACTGGGTTAGGCCCAGTAGACTGTGACTGGTTAGGCCAACTAGACTGGGTTTAGGCCACTAGACTGGGTTAGGCCACTAGACTGGGTTTAGACACTGGGTTTAGGCCACTAGACTGGGTTAGACCTGAGGGTTACCATTAGGGCCACTAGACTGGTTGGCCACTAGACTGGGTTAGGCCACTAGACTCGGGTTAGGCCACTAACTGGGTTAGACTGGTGTTAGGCCACTAGACTGGGTTAGACTGGGTTAGCCACTAGACTGGGTTAGGCCACTAGACTGGGTTAGGCACTAGACTGGGTTAGGCCACTAGACTGGGTTAGCAACCTGGGTTAGGCCCTAGACGGGTTAGGCCGCTTAGACTGGGTTTCAGGCAACGCTAAGAGACTGGGTTAGGGCCTGCTAGACTGGGTTAGGCCACTAGACCGAGTTAGGCCCTAGACTGGTTAGGCCACCACCTTAGGAAAAAACTGGGTTAGGCCACTAGACCTGAGTTAGGCCCACTAGACCTGGGTTAGCCACTAGACTGGGTTAGGCCACTAGACTGAGTTGGCCCTAGACTGAGTTAGACCGCACTAGACCTGGGTTAGACTGGATGTTAGCGCCACTAGACCTGGGTTAGCACTAGACTGAGTTAGGCCACAAGACTGAGTTAGGCCACTAGACTGAGTTAGGCACTAGACTGGGACCGAGTTAGGCCACTGACTGGGTTAGACTGGGGTTTAGGCCACTGACCTGGGTTAGAGCCATAGACTGGGAGGCACTAGACTGGGTTAAGGCCACTAGACTGGTTAGAACTGGGTTGGCCACTAGACTGGGTTAGGGACTGGTTAGGCCCATAGACTGGGGTTAGGCCACTAGACTGGGTTAGGGCCACTAGACTGGGGTTAGGCCACTAGACTGGGTTAGGCCACTAGACTGGGTTAGGCCACTACACTGGGTTAGTGCACTACACTGGGTTAGGCCACTAGACTGGGTTAGACTGGTTAGGCCACTAGAACTGGGTTAGCCTGGGTTAGGCACACTAGAACTGGGTTAAGCTAACTAGACGGTTAGGCCACTAGACTGGGTTAGGCCACTAGACGGTTTAGGCCACTAGACCTGGGTTAGGCCACTAAGACTGGGTTAGACTAGGGTTAGGCCACTAGACTGAGTTAGGCCACTAGACGAGTTGGCCACTAGACTCGAGTTAGGCGCACTAGACTGAGTTGGTTAGGCCACTAGACGAGTTAGGCCTAGCTGGGTTAGCACTAGGGTTAGACTGGTTAGGCCACTAGACTGGGTTAGACCCACTAGACTGGGTTAGGCCACTACACTGGGTTAGGCCACTACACTGGTTAGGCCACTAGACTGGGTTAGACTGGGTTAGGCCACTAGACTGGGTTAGACTGGTTAGGCCACTAGACTGGGTTAGACTGGGTTAGGCCACTAGACTGGGTTAGACTGGGTTAGGCCACTAGACTGGGTTAGGCCACTGAGACTGGGTTAGACTGGGTTAGGCCACTAGACTGGGTTAGGCCAAACTAGACTGGGTTAGGCCACTAGACTGGGTTAGACTGGTTAGCCACTAGACTGGTTAGCTGGGTTAGGCCACTAGACTGGTTAGACTGGGTTAGGCCACTAGACTGGGTTAGGCCACTAGACTGGTTAGACTGGGTTAGCCACTAGACTGGGTTAGACCACTAGACTGAGTTAGACTAGTTTATGTTATTCTGTGAGATTTGAGATGGATGGTGGGGGAGAATGTCCTTTCTATTGCCTGGTGTATATTACTGTCTCAGCAGCACTCTGCTGCATCGGGCATGGGAGCCACCAGACGCATCTGAAATCAGTCAAATCGCCAGCCAGTTTAGCAGCGAGTGCAATAACACACAGTATTGCAAAGCCAATCTGAAAACCCCATCTCAGCCAGCCCTGCAGGACAACACGATGAGACTGTTACCATTTATTAAAGGATGAAGGATGCTTTATAAATAAGTCAAGAAGAGGCAGATGATGTTCCACAGGGATGAGAGATTAGAGAGAGGGGAGAGAGAGACAGAGCGGGGAGAAGAGACAGAGCGGGGGGCGGGGGGGGGTGAGGGAGAGAAGAGACAGAGCGGGGGGCGGGGGGGTGAGGGAGAAGAGAGAACAGCGCGAGGGGGGGTTGCATCTGTGTCTGACTGACAGGTGTCTGACTAACTGGTGTCTGACGAACTGGACCGGTGTCTGACTGACCGGTGTCGTGACCGGTGTACTGACCGTGTCTGACCGGCTGACCGGGTTGTCTGTCTGACCGGTGTGCTGTTTCTGGACCGGTGTCTGTCGGACCGGTGTCTGTCGGACCGGTTTCTGTCTGACCGGTTTCTGTCTGACCGGTTTCTGACTGACCGGTTTCTGACTGACCGGTATCTGACTGACTGGTATCTGACTGACTGGTATCTGACTGACTGTGCTCTTTTAATAATGGAGCCAATCAGATCTGGAGCACTGACTGAAGGACATCTCTGATGAGGGCCAGGGTTCACCGCTCCAGAGACCAGACGAATCACAAGGAATCATAGTGTCATTTGCATTCATCACTGAAGAGTAATGGAACAAGTCACATCTGTGGCCCTGTCAGAGCGCAGAATATCAAGTCCAAGGCTTGAATTTTTCATCATGCAATTACTGCAACTTAGACCTCACTGGTATTGCTTAATTTCCCAAGACCTTGAGAATAAAAATGGAATGTAATATCAACTTTGTAAAAAGGGGAAAAACTAAAACACTGACTGTATGCTATAATAATATCCTATACCTTGATAAGTCACTATGAAACTAAAAGTCCCAAGATGATTAAAGTTCAACATGGCATATGATGACATCATCAGTACCATGATAAAGTGGAGAGAAAATTAAGAGACAGAATATAATGTGATTTCAACATCAATGATTTTTGATTTCATCAGAATCCTCATCATAGTTCTCCAATTATCCGGTCAGAACAACCTAATATCTTGACCTAGGCCTAATAACCAAAAAACATTATTACAACAATCCAACACATAGTTTAAAAAACAAATTGGTATAGCTAGCTACCTGGTTCCCAATAAGGCTTGTTGAATGAGATCACGGTCTGTCCATCCCTCCTTTACACGGGACCACGACACCTGTCCGACCGAATGTCACTTTCAKGATGAAGATGGTTCTTCATCCAAATTAGGGCCTTCGGTAATGTTGAGGAGGGGGGGGGGAATCTAGAGCTGTTTGATGTTAACGTTGTGCATCAACAATCAACGCCGTCTTTTGAGTTTGTCTGACATGGACACAGGGAATTTCAAATATTGATGCTGTCGATACCTGTACGTCCGTGTCAAGTAAYTTAGCTAGTTATTCCACATTCTCATAAGATTCCCCGGACAATATTTCCTACAGCTACTGTAGATACTGCTAGAGAGGCTAGCAGGTATGCTAACTGTTTTATCTTCATTGGCTTGAATCCATGAGCCCAAGTACTGTGGTAAGATGCTATAGCTAGCAACTACCTAGCACTGCTGGCTAACTTGCTTGCCAGCAARCTCAAGCTAATTTACAAGTGAGCAACACGTGAGGAAACCACCAATCGGTACCATAACCTGTATCATAAGTAATGTGTTGTAATTAAAAGCTAGGTAATAGCTAACTTATTTACGAGTCTTCCCACACTAGCCACTGTAGCTAGCCAGCTCGGGCATCTCTTTTCCACAAGTTTTCCTTGCAGCAAATTCCTCCTACTTGTAGCTGTTTACTATTCTGTTTTCCCGTTCGAATTCCCACCGAGGGATAAATAACCGATAATATTATGTATTGGGGTGCAAATAGAAAGTTAYCACAGATCAGACTCTGTTACCTAGTTTAAACTCAAAATSCCTCTGTTGCTGATCAGTTCAGAASTWACTAGGACCACTCAACTTGCTGTCACTTTGTTAAAGAGACAGTACCCTATTTCCTATGGAGCCTAGGAGGGCACTCATGCCATCTTCTCAGCACCAATAATGTACCTGTAGTTTAGACTACTATGTAAGTMATTTACACTGGTCACCAAAATATAGCTGCTTATACGAGATTGGCTTTGTTAGTTACTGAGCTATTGAATGTATAAGGTACATGCATGAAGCAGTGAATTGCAATGAAGGAAATCTGTCAACTCAATTGAATGTTCAAAATGTGGATTCCTCTGACCGGCAATCTTTACGAGGTTCAGTATCATCGATGACATTTTAATAGTCTGTTAGGCTACCTAAAATCTCAAATATAGRCCTACTTTGTAATGGAACAATAGTCCATAACAAATTATCTAAATTGGATTTACAAGCATCAATATAACATGTGAAAGTTTTTTTTTTTAAAGTGCCTAGCTAGTAATTAAAAACCAAAGTGTGTGCAGATATGTAGATGCATTAAAAACCAAAGTGTATGCAGATCAGATGTGTGTTGGTTTATAGACTACAGTTAGTTTCTGGGTCAATGAATTACATCTGAAATAATGAGGCCCTGAAGAGAATGTCATTTCTGCATGAATGCAATTTCTTACTTATTCTTGCTTTGTTGAAATTATAACTGCATTAAAATACAAATTTTATAAATATTTTATTGTGAATAATTATGAATAATTGGAACTTAGAAAAAGTTGCATTTTATGAGGTAAAGAAAAAGTGCATTCAATCATTATTTACCTCTTGAGAACTTAAGCCTAATATAGGTAATATGAGTCTTGGGATGTGAAAATATATTCTTAACGAAATAAAAAATGTGATTATGTCTGCACAATTGATCTATTAAAAATATATGATTAACTCTTCTCGATTTCATTATCATTCTTTTTTTTTTAAGTATAAGATGTAATGTAAAATAAGAAGTTCCTAGTTCATCTAACAACTGCATCAAACCACCAAGTAGTATTCAACATGTGATTCTGTGTTCCAGGACTTCACCTCCAAGTGAACCACATCCAATGAATTTTGCCCCGCCTATAGTCGGGGTGGCAGGTAGCCTAGTGGTTAGAGAGTTGGGCCAGTAACCGAAAGGTAATACCCGAGCTGACAAGGTAAAAATCTGTCRTYCTGCCCCTGAGCAAGGCAGTTAACCCACTCTTCCTAGGCAGTCATTGTAAATAAGAATTTGTTCTTAACTGACTTGCCTGGTTAAATAAAAAATATATAGTCCTTCTCATTGGTCAACCCTGGTCTATTTTACCCACTGATCACTCATGCAGTCTAGGTCACTTTACAGTATCTTTTTAGTTCTTCTTTTTCTTGACTAAGAAAAAGCTTTTCTCCCTCCTTCATGTCACCTCTGTTAGTGCTCCTTTATTCTAGGTAGATAAAGAAAGACACAGATAGTGTTGCCTTGTTGACATTAAAAGAGACACTTCTAAATCCTACACATTACTAGATAGAACTTCTGGTTTGTATGAGAAGTTCAAGTGGCTTTGTGTTCCATTTATACTGAACAAAAWATAWAAMRCRMMAYRTRWARWKTTKKKKYYSYGTKTWWARWGMSSWRAAWRAKMYCMSASAYWTTYTMTRMGCRCAMAAARASSMKWTCTCAAAAATTTAGTTTAGTTTATAGTTTATTTAGTTAATTTAATTCTCTCAATTGTTCTTCACAAATTTGTTTAAATCCCTGTTAGTGAGCATTTCACCTTTACCAAGATAATCCATCCACCTGACAGCTGTGGCATATCAAGAAGCTGATTTAACAGCATGATCATTACACAGGTGCACCTTGTGCTGGGAACATATAAATGGCCACTCTAAAATGTGCAGTTTTGTTACACAACACAATACCACAGATGTTTCAAGTTGAGGGAGTGTGCAATTGGCATACTGACTGCAGGAATATTCCCTAGAGCTGTTGCCAGATAATTTAATGTTAATTTCTTTACCATAAGCCGCCTCCAACATCATTTTAGAAAAGTTGGCAGTACGTCCAACCGGCCTCAACCACAGACCATGTGTTACCATGCCAGTCCAGGACCTCCACATCCTGCTTCTTCGCCTGCGGGATCGTCTGAGATCAGCCACCCGGAAAGCTGATGAAACTGTGGGTTTGCACACCCGAAGAATTTCTGCACAAATGGTCAGAAACCGCCTCAGGGAGGCTCATCTGCTCGTCGTCGTCACCAAGGTCTTGACCTGACTGCAGTTCGGCGTCGTAACCAACTTCAGTGGGCAAATGCTCACCTTCGATGGCCACTGGCACGCTGGAGAAGTGTACTCTTCATGGATGAATCCCAGTTTCAACTGTACCGGGCAGATGGCATCTCATTCTGTCTACATGGCAGACAACGTGTATGGCGAGCTGTTTGCTGATGTCAACGTTGTGAACAGAGTGCCCCATGGTGGCGGTGGGGTTATGATATGGGCAGGCATAAGCTACAGATAACGAACACACTTGCATTTTATCAATGGCAATATGAATACACAGAGATACCGTGATGAGACCCTGAGGTCCATTGTTGTGCCATTCATCCACCGCCATCACCTCGTGTTTCAGCATGATAATGCACAACAACCATGTCTCAAGGATCTGTACACAATTCCTGGAAACTGAAAATGTCCCAGTTTTTCCATGGCCTGCATACTCACCAAACATGTCCCCCATTGAGCATGTGTGGGATGCTCTGGATTAACGTGTAAGACAGCGTGTTACAATTCCCGCTAATATCCAGCAACTTCGCACAGCCATTGACGAGGAGTGAGGCAACATTCCACAGGACACAATCAAGGAGATGTGTCGCGCTGCATGAGGCAAATGGTGGTCATTCCACATACTGACTGGTTTTCTGATCCACACCCCTACTTGTTTTTTCCCAAGGCATCTTTAACCAACCACCATATCTGCATGTCCAGTCATGTGACATCCATAGATTAGGGCCTAATACATTTATTTAAATTGACTGATTTCCTCATATGAACTGTAACTCAGGAAAAATCTTTGAAATTGGTGCATGTTGCGTTTATATTTTTGTTCAGCGTAAAATTAATTTTGTAGATGACGTGCTCATATTACTATTTGAGTATTTTCCTTTGACTTACTTGTGTCGCACTGCTTTGCTTTATCTTGGTCAGGTCACAGTTGGCCTACCTGGTTTGCTTGGAGATGGAGTCGGTATGTTTGCCTGGAGATGGAGGAGGTATGTTTCCCTGGAGATGGAGGTGGTATGTTTACCTGGAGATGGTATGTTTACCTGGAGAAGGAGGTGGTATGTTTACCTGTAGATGGTGGTGGTATGTTTACCTGGAGATGAAGGTGGTATGTTTACCTGGAGATGGAGGTGGTATGTTTACCTGGAGATGGAGGTGGTATGTTTACCTGGAGAAGGAGGTGGTATGTTTGCCTGAGATGGAGGTGGTATGTTACCTGTGAGATGGAGGTGGTATGTTTACCTGAAAGAGGAGGTGGTATGTTTACCTGGAGATGGAGGTGGTATGTTTACCTGGAGATGGAGGTGGTATGTTTACCTGGAGATGGAGAGTGGTAAATGTTTACTGGAGATGGAGGTGGTATGTTTACCTGGAGATGGAGTCGGTATGTTTACCTGGAGATGGAGGTGGTATGTTTACCTGGAGAAGGAGGTGGTATGTTCCCTGGAGATGGAGGTGGTATGTTTACCTGGAGATGGAGGTGGTATGTTTACCTGGAGAAGGAGGTGGTATGTTTACCTGGAGAGGAGGTGGTATGTTTACCTGGAGATGGAGGTGGTAGTTTACTGGAGATGGAGTGGTATGTTTACCTGGAGATGGAGGTGGTATGTTTACCTGGAGATGGAGGTGGTATGTTTACCTGGAGATGGAGGTGGTATGTTTACCTGTAGATGGAGGTGGTATGTTTACCTGGAGATGGAGGTGGTATGTTTTACCTGGAGATGGAGGTGGTATGTTTACCTGGAGAGGAGTGGTATGTTTCCTGAAGATGGAGGTGGTATGTTTACCTGAAGATGGAGTGGTATGTTTACCTGGAGATGGAGGTGGTATGTTTACCTGGAGATGGAGGTGGTATGTTTACCTGGCGATGGAGAGGGTATGTTTACCTGGAGATGGAGGTGGTATGTTTTACCTGGAGAAGGAGGTGGTATGTTTACCTGGAGATGGAGGTGGTATGTTTACCTGGAGAAGGAGGTGGTATGTTCCCTGGAGATGAGGTGGTATGTTTACCTGGAGATGGAGGTGGTATGTTTACCTGGAGATGGAGGTGGTATGTTTACCTGGAGAAGGAGGTGGTATGTTTACCTGGAGATGGAGGTGGTATGTTTACCTGGAGAAGGAGGTGGTATGTTTACCTGGAGATGGAGGTGGTATGTTTACCTGGAGATGGAGGTGGTAGTTTTACCTGGAGATGGAGGTGGTATGTTTACCTGTAATGGAGGTGGTATTTTACCTGGAGATGGAGGTGGTATGTTTACCTGGAGATGGAGGTGGTATGTTTACCTGGAGATGGAGGTGGTATGTTTACCTGGAGATGGAGGTGGTATGTTTTACCTGGAGAAGGAGGTGGTATGTTTACCTGGAGATGGAGGTGGTTATTTTTCCCTGGAGATGGAATGTCTCCCTGGAGAATTGGAGGTGGTATGTTTACCTGGAGATGGAGGTGGTATTGTTTACCTGGAGATGGAGGTGGTATGTTTACCTGGAGATGGAGGTGGTATGTTTACCTGGAGATGGAGGTGGTAATGTTTACCTGGAGAAGGAGGTGGTATGTTTACCTGGAGATGGAGGTGGTATGTTTACCTGGAGATGGAGGTGGTATGTTTACCTGTAGATGGAGGTGGTATCGTTTACTGGAGATGGAGGTGGTATGTTTACCTGGAGATGGAGGTGGTATGTTTACCTGGAGATGGAGGTGGTATGTTTACCTGGAGATGGAGGTGGTATTTTTCCCTGGAGATGGAATGTCTCCCTGGAGATGGAGRTGGTATGTTTGCTTGGCTGACTAATTCACGCTAGCCTTCAGAGTGGAATAACTGATCTAGGTAAACAAGAGATTCCTGCCTGAGATTCCTCAGGAGAGACTGAGCAAAACAGTTCATCTGGACCAACCTGGGTGACCTAACAGTGTTACAGTCAAAAATGATTGCATTCAGAATTGAAATGTTTGAATAAAAACATGGGGTGATAATATATAAAAGAGGGAGATTGCCATTTCTGCATGAAATGCAATTCTTACTTATTCTTGCTTTGTTGAATTATAACTGCATTAAAATACAAAATTTTATCAATTTTTTTAATTGTGAATAATTATGAATAATTGGAACTTAAAAAAGTTGCATTTTATGAGGTAAGAAAAAGTGCATTCAATCAATTATTTACCTCTTGAGAACTTAAGCCTAATATAGGTACTATTGTCTTGGGATGGTGAAATATATTCTTAACGGAAATAAAAAATGTGATTATGTTCTGCAAATGATCTTATTAAAAATATATGATTAACTCTTCTCGATTTTCAACTTATCATTCTTCTTTTTTTTAGTATAAGATTAATCGTAAAATAAAAGTTCCTAGTTCATGCTAACAACTGCAATCAACCACCAAGTAGTATTCACATGTTGATTCCTGTGTTCCAGGACTTCACCTCAACGTGGAAGCCACATCAATGATTTGCCCCGCCTATGTCGGGGTGCAGGTAGCTAGTGGTTAGAGAGTTGGCAGTAACCGAAAGGTAATACCCGAGCTGACAAGGTAAAAATCTGTCATGTCCTGCCCCTGAGCAAAGGCAAGTTTACACCCACTCCTTCCTAGGCCAGTCATTGTAAATCAAATTTGTTCTAACTGACTTGCCTGGTTTAAATAAAAAATATATAGTCTTCTCATTGGTCAAACGCCTGGTCTCAATTTTTACCCACTGATGCACTCATGCAGTCTAGGTCACTTTACAGGTATCTTTTTAGTTCTTCTTTTTATTGACTAAGAAAAAGCTTTTTCCTCCCTCCTTCATGTCACCTCTGTTTTAGTGCTCCTTTATTCTAAGGTAGATAAGAAGACACAGATAGTGTTGCCTTGTTGACTTAAAAGAGACACTTCTAAATCCTACACATTACTAGATAGACTTCCTGGTTTGGTATGAGAAAGTTCACAGTGCTTTGTGTTCTACATTATACTGAACAAAATATAAATCCGCAACATGTAAAGTTTTTGGTTCCGTGTTTAATGCGAAAAGGATCCCAGACATTTCTAGCGCACAAAAAGCGATTCTCAAAAATTTAGTTTAGTTTATAGTTTAATTTAGTTAAATTTAATTCCTCTCAATTGTTCTTCACAAAATTTTGTTTAATCCCTGTTAGTGAGACATTTACCTTTACCCAGAATAATCATCCACCTGACAGTCTGTGGCATATCAAGAAGCTGATTTAACGGCATGCAATCAATTAACAGGTGCACCTTGTGGCTGGGAACATATATAAATGGCCACTCTAAAATGTGCGCATTTTGTTACACAACCAATACCACAGATGGTTTCAAGTTGAGGAGGTGCAATTGAATATGCTGACTGCCAGGAATTTCACAGAGTCTGTTGCCAGATATTTAATGTTAATTTTCTTTACCATACAGCGCCTCCAACATATTTTAAGAAAAGTTTGGCAGGTACGTCCACCGGCCTCAACCACAGACCAGTGTAACATGCGTCAGGACTTCCACATCCTGCTTCTTCGCCTGAGGATCGCTCTGGACAGCACGCCGGAAAGCTGATGAACTGTGGGTTTGCAACACCCGAGGAGAATTTCTGCACAAATGGTCAGAAAACCGCCTCAGGGAGGCTCATTGCTGCTCGTCGCGTCCTCAAGGTCTTGAACCTGACTGGCAGTTTCGGCGTCGTAACGACATTCAGTGGGCAAATGTCTCACTTCAGATGGCCACCTGGCACGCTGGAGAAGTGTACTCTTCATGGATGAATCCAGTTTCAACTGTACTCGGGCAGAGGCATTCTTCGGTACATGTGCAGCAGTGTTTGGGCGAGCTGTTTGGCTGGATGTCAACGTTGTGAACAGAGTGCCCCATGGTGGCGGTGGGTCATGGATATGGCAGATAAGCTCAGATAACTGAACACACTGGCATTTTATCATGGCAATAATGAAATACACCAGAGATACCGTGATGAGACCTGAGGTCCATTGTTGTGCCATTCATCCACCCGCACTCACTCTGGTTTCAGATGATAATGCACAACACCATGTCTCAAGGATCTGACACACATTCCTGGACACTGAAAAGTGCGCCAGTTCTTCCATGGCCTGCATATACCCCAACATGTCCCCATTGAGCCATGTTGGGATGCTCTGGGATCGTAACGTGTAAGACAGCGTGTTACAATTCCGCTAATATCCAGCAACTTCGCAACAGCCATTGCAAGAGGAGTGAGGCAAACATTCCACAGGACAGCAATCAAGGAGATGTGGTCAGCTCTGCAATGAGGCAAATGTTGGTCACACCAATAACTGGACTGGTTTTCTGTCCACGCACCTAGCTTGTTTTTTCCAAGGCATCTTTAACCAACCACCATATCTGGCATGTCCATCATGTGGACAATCCATAGATTAGGCCTAATAACATTTATTTCAAATTGACTGATTTCCTCAATATGAACCTGTAACACTAGGAAAAATTTGAAATTGGTGGTGTTGGCGTTTATATTTTTTGTTAGGCGTAAAAATAATTTTGTAGATGATGTGCTCATATTACTATTTTGAGTATTTTCCTTGGACTTACTTGTGTCGCACTGCTTTCTTGCTTTATCTTGGTCGGTACAGTTGGCCTAAACTGGTTTGGCTTGGAGATGGAGTCGGTATGTTTGCCCTGGAGGAGGTGGTATGTTTTACCTGAGATGGAGGTGGTATGTTTACCTGGAATGGTATGTTTACCTGGAGGAGATGGTATGTTTTTACCTGTGAGAGATGGGTATGTTACGCTGGTGATGTGTGTTTTCCTGGAGATGAGAGGTGGTATGTTTACACTGGAGAGAGTGGAGTTTGCTGGATGAGGTGGTATTTTACCTGAGATGGAGGTGGTAGTTATTGGGTGATGGTTGTCGCTGGATGAGGGATGTTTCCGAGAGGGTGTATGTGCTGAGATGGAGTGTATGTACCTGAGATGGTGGTAGTTATGAGGGTGGTATGTTTACCTGGAGAGATGGAGTCGAATTGGATGGTATTTATGCATGAGAAGTTGTTACTTAGGTATGTTACCTGGAGATGAGTCGGTAGTCTGAGTGAGTGGTAATGTTTATAGAAGGGTGTTCCCTGGAATGGAGGTGGTATGTTTACCTGGAGATGGAGGTGTATGTTTACCTGGAGATCAGGAGGTGGTATGTTTACCTGGAGATAGGAGGTGGTATGTTTTACCTGGAGATGGAGGTGGTAGTTCCTGGGATGGATTAACCTGGAGATGGAGTGGCTATGTTTACCATGGAGTTTACCTGGAGATGGAGGTGGTATGTTTACCTGTTGAGAGTGGTAGCGGAGTGGGTTATGTTTTACCTGGAGATGGAGGTGGTATGTTTACCGAGAAGTTGGATTCCTGAGAGAGTGGTAGTTCCTGAGTGATGGAGTTTACTGGAATGATGTTTAGTTCCTGGGATGGAGGTGGTATGTTTATGGATGGGTGGTAATGTTTTACCTGGCAGATGGAGGTGTATGTTTTACCTGGAGACAGGAGTGGTATGTTCCTGGAATGATGGTATCCAGGGTGAGTTCCGGGAGATGAGGTGATGTTTATTGATAGGTGGTATCCTGGAATGGAAGGTGGTATGTTTATACCTGGAGAGGAGTTGAAGTGTACCTGGGATGGAGGTGTTTTACATGGGAGCAAGGAGGTGGTATGTTTACCTGGAGATGGTGGTAGTCCTGGGATGGAGGTGGTATTTTACCGTGTGAGAGGAGGGTATGTTAGTAATGGAGTGGTAACTTTTACCTGGAGATGGAGGTGTGTACTGGGATGGTGTATGTTAACCTGGAGATGGATGATGTTACTGGAGATGGTGATGTTTATGGAGAAGAGGTGTTGTACCTGGAGATGGAGGTTTCCCTGGATGAATGTTCCTTAGGTAGCCGAAGGGTATTGTTACCTGGACGTGGAGGTATGTTTTTACCTGAGAGGAGTTGCCTGTGAGTTAATGTCCTGGAGAGAGGTGGTATGTTTACCTGGATGAGTTATGTCTTGGAGGTGGATTTACTGTAATTAGGCGTTACGGAATTTATTCTGAAATGAGTGTTTTACCGATGTTTTCTCGGAGGATATTCCCTGAATAGTCCCTGAGGAGGTGGAATTTTTCTACTAATCCGCTGTTAGTGGTAACTGATAGGTAAACAAGAGATTCCTGCCTGAGATTCCTAGGAGAAGACTGAGCAAAACAGTTTCATCTGGACCAACCTGGGGTGACCTAACAGTGTAACAGTCAAAAATGATTGCATTCAGAATTGAAATGTTTGAATAAAAACAATGGGGTGATAATATATTTAGCGGAATAAAGGTGGAGGTCTTATCTGCTCGCTGGTTTCCTCCCACTCTAGCCCAAAGAGTGGGTCTTATCTCTGCTGGTTTTCTCCCACTCTAGCCCATAAGGATGGTCTTATCCTCTGCTGGTCTTCTCCACTCTGCCCAAAGGTGGAGGTTCTTATCTCTGGCTAGTTTTCTGCCTAGATTTACTCCGTAACTACCTAGCCCTAAGGTGGAGGTTTTTCTCTGTGGTACTCCACTGCTAGTGAGTCTATTGCGGTTATTGGTTACTCCACTCTAGCCCATAGGAGTCTTATCTCTGCTGGTTACTCCACTCTAGCCCAATAAGGGAGGTCCTTATCTCTGCTGGTTTCTCATCCTGCCCATAAGGTGGAGGTCTTATCTCTGCTGTGTTACTGGTTACTCCACTGCTAGCCCATAAGGTGGAGTCTCTTATCTCTGCTGGTTACTTCCACTCTAGCCGCAATGAAGGTTTATCTCTTGCTGGGTACTCACTATAGCCCATAAAGGTGGAGGTCTTATCATCTTTGCGTGGTTACTGGTTACTGCCAACTCTAGCCCATAAGGTGGAGGTCTTATCTCTCGCTGTTACCTCACTCTTAGCCCTCAAGGTGGAGGTCTTATCTCTGCTGGTTATCCACTCTAGCCCATAAGGTGGAGGTCTTATCTCTGCTGGTTACTCCACTCTAGCCCCTCAAGGTGGAGGTCTTTATCTCTGCTGGTTAACTCCACTCTAGCCCATAAGTGGAGGTCTTATCTCTGCTGTTTGCTGTACATGCTGTGTCTCTGTGTTCATAGTGGTGCTCTGAAACCTCCCGCTGTTTGCAAGAGGAGAGAAAGAGGGGAGAGGTGGGAGAGAGGAGGAGATGGGAGAAGAGGAGAAGGGATGGGAGAAGAGGAGGAGATGGGGACGATGGAGAATACGGAGGAGAGATGGGAGATGGGAGAAGAGGAGGATGGAGATGGGAGAAGCAGAGGAGAGGAGAAGAGGGGGAGTAGAGAAGAGGAGGAGAAATGGGAGAGAGGAGGAGAGAGAAGAGGGAGGGGGAGAGAGGAGAGGATGAGATGGGAGAAGAGGAGCGAGAGAGGAGGAAACAATCAATGTGTCTGCTGAAAGGTCCAGGTAGGCAGGAAACACAGCAGAGCCACAGCAGAAGCTCACCGGCAGGGGGTACAGCAGGGGGCACCGCAGGGCGACAGCTGGGGTAGCAGGGAGGGGGGCACTGATCCAGTAGTAGAGAGAGGGCCCTGGTCCAAATGTGTGTACTTGAATAGGGGAAAAGGTGGCTATTCTGGGATTGCAACCCCCCTCCGCTTAAACAGGGTTAAGGTGCCACCAGCAAAAACTAATACAGTTTACAGTACTATTAGTTTTACAGGGTTAAGGTGGCCCACACAGCAAACTATACAGTTTACCAGTACTATTTAACAGGGTTAAGGTGCCCACACAGGCAAACTATACAGTTTACAGTACTAGTTTACAGGGTTAACAGGTGGCCCAACAGCAAAATATCAAGTTTTTACAAGTACTGTTTACAGGGTTAGGTGCCCACACAGCAAAATATAATTTTAACAGTAACTAGTTTAACAGGGTTACGGGTGCCCACACAGCAAAATATACATTTTACCAGTACTAGTTACAGTTAAGGTGCCCACATCAGCAAAATATACATTTGTACAGTACTAGTTTACAGGATTAGGGTGCCCACACAGCAAATATACATTTATACAGTACTAGTTTACTAGGATTAAAGGTGCCCACACAGCAAAATATCACATTTTACAGTACTAGTTAGCAGGTTAAGGTGCCCACACAGCAAAAATATACAATTTTACAGTACTAGTTTCTACAGGATAGGGTGCCACAGCAGCCAAAATATACATTTTACAGTACTGAGTTTACAGGGTTAAGGTGCCCACACAGCAAAATATACATTTTAACAGTAACTAGTTTTACAGGATTTAGGTGCCACACACAGCAAAATATCTACATTTTCACAGTACTCAGTTTAAGGAAAGACAGAGGGAGTTCAGAGGAAATCCCCTTTACAACTGACTAGGTATCCCCCTTTTACAACTTTGACTAGTATCCTTTACAACTGACTAAGGTATCCCCTTTACCACTGACTAGGTTATCCCCCTTTACAACTTAACTGGACTAGGTAATCCCCTTTACAACTGATAGGTAGTCCTTTACAACTGACTAGGTATCCCCTTTACAACTGACTAGGCTATCCCCCTTACAACTGAGCTAGGCTATCCCCCTTTAACAACCTCGTACTCGGTATCCCTTAATCAATACTGTACTAGGTATCCCCTCAACTGTACTAGGTTTCCCACGAACTTGACCTAGGTATCCTCCTTTACAACTGACTAGGTTTTCCCCCTTACAACTGACTAGGTTCCCCTTTTACAAACTGACTAGGTATCCCACTCTCTTACAAATGACTAGTAACCCTTTACAATGACTAGGTATCCCCCTTTACAACTGACTAGGTAAATCCCCCTTTACAACTGACTAGGTAACCCCCTTTACAAACTGACTAGGTAACCCCCTTTTACAACTGACTAGGTATCCCCCTTTTTTACAACTGACTACGGTATCCCCTTTTACAACTGACCTAGGTCTCCCCCTTTCTACAACTGCTAGGTAATCCCTTTTACAGCTGACTAGGTATCCCTTGTACAACTGACTAGGTATCCCCCTTTACAGACTGACAGGTATCCCCCTTTACAAACTGACTAGGTATCCCCTTTACAATGACTAAGGAAGTCCCCCTTTACAACTGACTACGGAATCCGCCCTTTACAACTGACTAGGTATCCCCTTTTACACTGACTAGGTACCCTTTACAACTGACTAGGATTCCCTTTAACTGATAGCGTATCCCCTTTACAAGCTGACTAGGTATCCCCTTTACAACTGACTGGTATCCCCCTTGTACAACTGACTAAGGCTTTCCCCCTTTACAAACTGACTAGGTATCCCTTTACACACTGACTAGGTTTTCCCCTTTACACTGACTAGTATCCCCCTTTACAGACTGACTAGGTATCTCTCTCTACAACTGACTAGGTAACCCCTTTACAACTGACTAGGTATCCCCTTTAACAACTGACTAGGTACCCCCTTCTACAAACTGACTAGGTTAACCCCTTTACAACTCGACTAGGTACAATCCCCTTTAACAACTGACAGGTAATCCCCTTTTACAATGACTAGGTTCCCTCCTTTACACTGACTAGTTCCCCTTTTACACGACTAGGGTATCCCCTTTACAACTGACTAGGTATCCCCTTTAACAACTGACTAGGTATCCCCTTTTACAACTGACTAAGTATCCCCCTTTTACAACTGACTGGTATCCCCCTTTACAACTGACTAGGTATCCCCTTTAAACTGAACTAAGGAATCCCCCTTTACAACTGACTAGGAATCCCCTTTAGCAACTGACTAGGTATCCCTTTCAACAACGACTAGGTATCCCTTTACAACTGACTAGGTATCCCCCTTTACAACTGACTAGGATCCCTTTACAACTGACTAGGTTCCCCCTTTACAACTGACTAGGTATCCCCCTTTACAACTGACTTACGGTATCCCCTTTACAACTGCTAGGTAT
>NW_019943547.1:122710-130833 GCF_002910315.2 Salvelinus sp. IW2-2015
ATCCCCCTTTACAACTGACTAGGTATCCCCCTTTACAACTGACTAGGTATCCCCCTTTCCCTTTCCCGAACCGCCCTGCACCATCAGTGAACCAACAGCATGGCCTATTTGTTGTCTCCCAGACTTACGGATAGAAMGTTAGGAGCATAGCATAAGGTAACCAGTCTATCCATAATAATACAATCCACACTCAAAAGGCCATTACTAGAATGTGTTTAATTTTGATCGATTTATCTACCTCTTAAATCGTTTCTCTTTTAAAAACAWWWWWWWTKTTTTCCTGCCGTGTGTAATATGCAGTTGGCTATTAAACGATGTATTGTATAACGCCACAATCATTATTTTAATTCCGTTTTATTTCCATTGTGTTCATAGATCTCAGAACTCTTAATATGCGTTTGGTTGTTTTGAAGGAATCATCACTTTTTAGAAAGCACGGTCCGTTTCGCCGTGTTTGGCTTTAAAACGACATCCACAACGACCAGGTTTTCCACTCACACTGTCGTGTTTCTACACTGTGTGAAGAAAAAAAAACGTACCTCTTGTCAGTATCCTTGTCTTTTCCTGCAGCTCGCTATTCTACGKTGTTTTGTTGTTGTTGCATTAGCCACCCCACAGCCCAGCCCGGGGAGAATTCATTGCGTGGATTATTCCTCTCCTGTTCAGAAGAACAGGCCCTGGTGAGAGTAGACTAAAGCGTTTCCACCACAACATCTTGCACTCGAAGATTCAGCATCCCACAGAGTAGGCTTAGATAGCACCCTATTGAAATGCTATGCCAATATTGTTATTGTCAACAAAACGTAGTAACCGCCGATAACTTCCTCTATTCTATCCCGAGTGTGATTTGATTGTGTGTAAAAGGGGATTCATGTTTGAGTTGATTCAAAATGCCTCTACGTTACCCGTTGACTGTGGAAAAGATTCATTCAAATAAAAAAACGAAAAAACAATTGCAGCCATCGATGAAGGCACCGTTCTGAAATAATCATCACCACATTTATGTGAGGAGCAAGGAAAAGGTCAGGGAAACAAACGAGAGAAGAGCAGAAAAAATATTTTTGGGACGAGAGGCTTAGATAACAATGTATTTAAAAAAAAAAAAAAAAAATCCCACCTCACAGGATTCCAGAATATCTCCGTCCCAAACGGAGATGGGCCAAGCTCCAAGGTAGTGCACTGTATAGGGAGGCATTCTGGGAAGCAGGCTAATTGAATTGCCAGAGCATACAGGTTGCCTGCAGTGCTGAGGGGACATTCCTATAGATATTTATGTGGTTACACCACAGAGCTCGTCCATATTTCCACGTAGCAAATCGAGTCCATCCTGTTTAGCTAAATATACATATAACGTTGCTCTCTAGTGACCACTAGATTTCCACCGAAGAAACATTTTAACAATAGTTGTATCTTTATGTTTTATAACCATTTTCATTGTACTGTGTACACTTCGCTGTATCCTATGCATATGACAATCTCTGATTTGAATACCCTTTTGTTTCGGTTTCCCCACCCCGTAACGGAGACGCTGAGAGGTCGAGAAGCAAAGGGAAACGTAAAAAAAAAAAAAAAAAACATGAAACGAGAACGACGTTAACAGTTGGCGTCTACACATCAACACAGGAGCGATACTGACTGTGGAAAGAACCAAAGGGGAGGGACATGGATGTCTCTCACATAACGAATTGCAGATACAAGGGTGGTAATCAGGAAGACGATGGAGTCCAGTGATGAGTCTCGTGATGACGTGCAGGTGTGTGTGTGTAATGATGAATCTCACGACTGGTGGTTAGTTTACCGGCGACGTCAAACGCCCAGAGGGGGAGGAGACGTGACACTTTTATCTGTTAATTTCACACTCTTTTTTTCTTGTACTTCCTTCAGTTTCACAACTGAAAGTAGATTGTACGTGTGATTATACTTTCATATTTAATTACATTTTGTCTCCTGGTCCAGAAATTAGACACATGGTGTGAGAGTGTACAGTGTGTGTGTGTGTGTGTGTGTGTGTGTGTGTTGTGTGTGTTGGTGTGTGGAAAGTTTCATGATCTCACCCCCCCCCCCCAGAGGCACACCACCATACAACAGTTGTTAATGAAGCAAGTTACCCAGTAGCAGAAGTGACAGAGATTCTTGATGAAGCTCACCTTTCTGACTAATAGTTCAATTAGCACTGTGTCACATAACGAGACAGGCAGCTTTCACCGTCTGCCTTCGAGCGGGGAGGAAGAGGAGGAGAGGAGAGGAAGTCATTTATCTATTTTCAGAGGGAACCTATTTTTTAATTAATGATGTGTGTGTGTGTGTGTGTGTGTGTGTGTGTGTGTGTGTGTGTGTGTGTATAATAGACTTAACAATGAATACTCTTTTGCTTTAATAGTCTCTTATATGGGATAATACCTTTTAATACGTCAATGGATGTAACAGATAGCCCTTGCTAGTCCCGTTTTTGTTGTAGTTGTGGACAATAGCTCTGTTACCTTCTAACAGGATGGCAGCACACTGCCTATACCCAGTAGGTTGTGGTCATAAAGTACTGCGCTACAGGGAATAGTTTACCATTGGGGTGCAGCCTCTGTGACTCATGCGTTTCTGCAACTGTACTAAAAAAAGTAGAAAAGTACACCTGTATAAATAACAGATATCCCATCCAGTATTCCATCCACACACGTTGGCCTTGTGTATCAAATGGCATCCTGTTCCCATAGTGCACTGCTTTACTTTTGGTCAGAGTAGTGCTCTATAAATAGCTCAACCCGTGACTATATATATTGGTTGAACAAGCAACATGAATAGCTGGTTCATCCCATGGAAAGTAAAACCAGAAGAGACCCGACCAGGAAGAAGAGACCCGACCAGGAAGAAGAGACCCGACCAGGAAGTTGAGACCCGACCAGGAAGTTGAGACCCGACCAGGAAGAAGAGACCCGACCAGGAAGTCCCTCTATAAGACAAGCCCTCCTTCCATCTATACAGACAAGCCCTTCCATCTATACAGACAAGCGTCCTCATCTATCAGACAAGCCCCCGTTTGCCCATCTATACAGACAAAGCCCTTCCAGCATATAGAAGTCTGTATGATAGAGATAAACAGTAGGTAAGATATAGAGCTTTATAATCATCTGAAATGTGTTGACAACAAATATACAAAGTCTATTTTCACAGGTTATTATCAAAAAATCAATTGGTACTATTTGTAATAAGTCTACAACCTTGGTCTTATTTGTATTGTATCTAAACGATGTTTAAACGTGTAGATGCTCTGTGGCTACGGATGTGAGACCATAATGCTGCTTTTAGTCATGTGTTAACTCCTCCTCGTATTTGCCATGGCTGGATGCGTTATGTTTGGCCCTGTGGTGGAGATCGAGGCATGTCTGGACCTGGATCACATCCACCCATACCTTTCTTCCTTGGCTCAGCTCAGACCACCATCTCAACACCCAATAACATCATCCTCTCTCTCTCTTCCTCTCTCTCTCTCTCTCTCTCTCTCTCTCTCTCTCTCTCTCTCTCTCCGCCTCTCTCTCATATATTCTCTCTCTCTCTCTCTGTCTCTCTCTCCTCTCTCTCTCTCTCTGTCTCTTCTCTCTCTCTGTCTCTCCTTCTCTCCATTCAATTCAAGGGGCTTTTTGGCATGGGAACATGTGTTACATTGCCAAAAGCAAGTGAGGAGATAATATACAAAGTGAAATAAACAATAAAAATAACAGTAAAATTACACATACAGAAGTTTCAAAAACAATAAAGACATTACAAATGTCGATAGTATATATATACAGTGTGTGTAACAATGTACAAATGGTTAAAGTATACAAGGAAAATAAATAAAGCATAAATATGCGTGTATTACCCAATGGGTTTGTTTTGACTGGTACCTTTTCTTGTGGCAACAGGTCACAAATCTTTGCTGCTGTGATGGCACACTGTGGAATTTCACCCAGTAGA
Source organism: Salvelinus sp. IW2-2015 (assembly GCF_002910315.2). NCBI lineage: Eukaryota > Metazoa > Chordata > Actinopteri > Salmoniformes > Salmonidae > Salvelinus > Salvelinus sp. IW2-2015. The sequence goes on from NW_019943547.1 coordinate 126,659, forward strand.
TATGGGAGTTTCAAAATTCTCTCTCTCTCTCTCATATATTCTCTCCTCTCAATTTCTCCTCTCTCTCTCTCTCATATATTCTCTCTCTCGCTCTCTCTCTGTCTCTCTCTCTTCATATTGTCTCTTCCATATTAAACCAGCACACTTAGGAATGTTATGTGTGTTCTGCAGAGGTAGTCATGTACGGTAGCTATAGTACCTAGATATGTGTTTTATAACTCAACTTCTACTGAACTGAAATAGCTGAGGATCAGAGACGGGTTGATGAATCATGTGAACTCTGTGACCCAACAGCAACATTTATCAGAGATATTCATGGTAAGACAATGTAAAATTTCCAGGAAATACATGAGTCTTTGAATCAACCATATACATTGTACTAAATACATGTAAAACATATCTCACATCTTACAGTCTTGGCTAGTATATTTAGATGTATGAAATATTTTCTTTTCTTTGTGTGAATTTGTACATGACATTTTCTTATGTAGGAAAGTTCTCTCTCTCTCTCTCTCTCCTGTTCTCTCTCTCTGTCTCTCTCTCTGTCTCTCTCTCTCTCTGTCCTCTCTCTCTCCTCTCTCTCTCTCTCGCTCTCTCTCTCTCTCTCTCTCTGTCCCTCTCTCTTTCCAGACTAATTAATAACATGGATGTTTGGGAAACAACTGTGGTCAGATTTTCAGGAGTATTGTACGTAAGATGGAGGTGATTATGGATGGACGTTCCCACCATCCTACACCCATTCTCTCTCCTCTCTCTCATAGAACTAACTAGTGACCCACACATGTATCTAAGACTGAGAGGGCTTCTCTATAGTCAGGGGAGTTAGTCACAGAGACTAAGATAAAAGGAATAACTATTTCTAGTAGTAACCATCATTAAAAGAGCCAAATTAATCTTGTTTCTCTCTTTTCTGTCTCCTCCTCTCCACTAGGATAGTCATCTATTCCGAGATAATTTAATCAATAAGGAGTAAGATTCACTTTCCTTTGAATTCCATATTTATTAGTTTTTGTGTATTTTGGGATGTTGAGTAACAGGCTAATAAAGGAATATAGTTTGACATCTGTTTTAGAAATAGACAGCAGGAAATTACATTTAATAAGAGAGGAGTAAATGATGCTACGAAACATAGTTATTATTTAGTTTAAAGTGTTATAAGTTGGATGTGACAGGATACACATGGTTTACACCATCCAGACAATGCTTACTTTGCAGGTACCTTCTGGACAATACACAACAATAAGAAAATATAAGAATATACAGAACAGGAATAATGGCTGCGTGTGTGTGTGTGTGTGTGTGTGTGTGTGGTGTGTGTGTTGTGTGGTTGTGTGTGTGTGTGTGTGTGGTGTGTGGGTTTTAAGGTGTGAGCATCAGAGCATGGTCAGTCCAGTCAAGTTTCAGCAGCTATGGCCTGTAGATGAAAACTGTCTCTGAGGCTGTTACAGACCTCATGCTCGATACAGTTGATGGCTGTAGATAGAAACTGTCTCTGAGCCTGTTGTATCGACCTCGTTGTTACAGTTGATGGCTTGGAAATAGAAACGTCTCTGGCCAGTGGTATCAGACCTCATGCTCTATACAGTCTGATGGCCTGTAGATAGAAACTGTCTCTGGCCTGTTGGTAGTCAGACTATGCTCTGATACAGTCTGATGACTTGTGATAGAAACTGTCTCTGAGCCTGTTGTATCAGACCTCATTGACTGATACGTCTGATGGTTTGTAGATAGAAACTGTCTTAGCCTGTTGGTATCAGACTCATGCTCTGATACGTCTGATGGCTTTTAAGAAACTTCTCTGGCCTGTTGTATCAGACCTCATGCTCTGTCAGTCTGGCTTTAGATAGAACTGTCTCTGAGCCTGTTGGACAGACCTCATCTCTGATAGTCTGATGCTTGTAGATAGAAACTGTCTCTGAGCGTTGGTACAGACCTCATGCTCTATACAGTCTGATGGCTTGTAGAAGAAACGTCTCGAGCCTGTGTATAGACTCATGTCTGATAGTCTGATGGCTTGTAATAGAACTGCTCTAGCCTGTTGTATCGACCTCATGCTCTGATACAGTCTGATGCTTGTAGATAGAAACTGTCTCTGAGCCTGTTGGTATCAGACCTCATGCTCTGATACAGTCTGATGCTTGTAGATAGAAACTGCTCTAGCCTGTTGGTAACAGACTTCATGCTCTGAACAGTTCTGATGGCTTGTAGATAGAAACTGTCTCTGGCCTGTTGGTATCAGACCTCATGCTCTGATACAGTCTGATGGCCTTGTAGATAGAAACTGTCTCTGAGCCTGTTTGGTATCAGACCTCATGCTCTTGATACAGTCTGATGGCTTGTAGAAGAAACTGTCTCTGAGCCTGTTGTACTGTTGTAGAGTGTTTCGTAGCGTCCTGATCCACAAGGTAATGGAAAAGAGGAGGCCTGGCCCTAGGGATGTTAACAAGTCAACATTACATTCTTACCAGAACCCAATGATTGGTATGGAAACGACTATTGACTCAATTGACTGAATGGTTGGTATGCAATAGAGTATTACTCTTACCCGACTGAATGATTGGTAGGTCAATAGAGTATTGACTCTTGACTGTCTTGTAAACACTGACTCTCTAGAAGCTCCGTTTGTTAGCTGGAGTTGTGTTGTCATTGATTGATGTCTGATTTGTACTGTGTAGTTGATGGTGTGTAATCGATTTCCTTCCTGGGATTAAATAAACTCACTATATTATAGTAGTACTAGTGTCTTGTAGCTGGAGTATCCACTAAGGTTCAGATACCTATTATTAGTAGTTTATTGTGTCTTGTAGCTGGAGTATCCACTAGATTCAGAACCTATTATTAGTAGTACTATTGTCTTGTAGCTGGAGTATCCACTAAGGTCAGAGTACCTATTATTAGTAGTACTATGTCTTGTAGCTGAGTATCCACTAAGATTCAGATACCTATTATTATAGTACTATTGTTTGTAGCTGGAGTATCCACTAAGGTTCAGAGTAACCTATTATTAGTAGTACTATTGTCTTGTAGCTGGAGTATCCACTCAAGGTTCAGATACCTATATAGTAGTACTATTGTCTTGTGCTGGAGTACCCACAAGATTCAGAGTACCTATTATTAGTAGTATTATTGTCTTGTAGCTGGAGTACCCACTAGATTTCAGAGTACCTATTATAGTAGTACTATTGTCTTGTAGCTGGAGTATCCACTAAGGTTCAGAGTAACCTATTATTAGTATACTATTGTCTTGTAGCTGGATACCCACTAAGATTCAGAGTACCTATTATTAGTAGTATTGTTTTGTAGCTGAGACCACTAAGATTCAGAGTACCTATATTAGTATATGTATTGTCTTGTAGCTGGAGTATCCACTAAGATTCAGAGTACCTATTATTAGTAGTACTATTGTCTTGTAGCTGGAGTATCCACTAAGGTTCAGAGTACCTATTATTAGTAGTACTATTGTCTTGTAGCTGGAGTATCCACTAAGGTTCAGAGTACCTATTATTAGGTAGTACTATTGTCTTGTGCTGGAGTACCCACTAAGATTCAGAGTACCTATTATTAGTAGTATTATTGTCTTGTAGCTGGATATCCACTAAGATTCAGAGTACCTATTATTAGTAGTATACTAGTGTCTTGTAGCCCTAGTACCCACTAAGATTCAGAGTACCTATTATTAGTAGTACTAGTGTCTTGTAGCCCTAGTACCCACTAAGATCAGAGTACCTATTTAGTAGTACTAGTGTCTTGTAGCTGGAGTATCCACTAAGATTCAGAGTACCTATTATTATAGTACTATGTCTTGTAGCCCTAGTACCCACTAAGATTCAGAGTACCTATTATTAGTATACTAGTCTGTAGCTGGATATCCCACTAAGGTTCAGATACCTATTTATAGTACTAGTGTCTTGTAAGCTGGGAGTCCACTAGATCGATACCTATATTAGTAGTACTAGTGTCTTGTAGCTGGAGTATCACTAAGATTCAGAGTACCTATTATTAGTAGTACTAATGTCTTGTAGCCCTAGTACCCACTAAGATTCAGAGTACCCTATTATTAGTAGACTCAGTGTCTTGTAGCCCTAGTATCCACTAAGATTCAGAGTACCTCTCTCTTGCTCGCTTTCGCTCCTCTTTCACTCTCTTTCGCTCCTCCCTATCTCTCTACCGCTCTA
>NW_019943547.1:130858-140886 GCF_002910315.2 Salvelinus sp. IW2-2015
AAGAGACCGGGACGCAGGAAGTTGAGACCCGACCAGGAAGTTCGCAGGACGACCCGACGCAAGAAGAGAAGCAGACCCGACAGAGAAGAGACCCCGACCAGGAAAGAAGAGACCGACCAGGAAGAAGAGACACCGAGCAAGAGACCCGACCAGAGAAGAGACCGACCAGGAAGTTGAGACGACCAGGAGTGATAGTTAGAATGCTGACTCCTGCTTTCTTTCTTTAAGAAAATAAGACGTTTTATAATATGCATGAGCAATTTGATTTTGCTCTTTCTCGGGGTGGGTGACGGTGGGGGGGGGGGGTGCATGAACGTACGCCCAAGCCTCTGAATTAAGAGGTATACACTCAGACTCTTTTCTCGTGCAGAGTCACATTCTCATTCACCGTGGTGAAATGAAGATACCAGCTTAATGACATACCACTAGACCAAAGACAGCTTATTCATGGTATGTAAAATGCTGCTAATTTGCAAATCCCTGACTTTACTGACCCACAGCTTGACCTTGGTTGTCGACCAAACCTTTCCCATCTATACAACAAGCTCTCCTTCCAATCTATACAGACCTTCCTCCATCTATACAGACAAGCCCTTCCCTTCCATCACAAAGCCCTTCCATTATCAGACAAGCCTTCCCATTTACAGACAAGCCCTTCTCCATCTATACAGACAAGCCGTTCCCGTCCCATCTATACAGACAAAGCCCTTCCCTTCCCATCTAATACAGACAAGGCCCTTCCCTTCCCATCTATACAGACAAGCCCTTCCCTTCCATCTAACAGACAAGCCCTTCCCTTCCAATCTATACAGAAAGCCCTTCCCTTCCCATCATCCATCCTATACAGACAAGCCCTTCCCTTCCCATCTATACAGACAAGCCCTTCCTTCCATTCGTTCAGACAAGCCCTTCCTTCCATCTATACAGACAAGCCTTCCCTTCCCATCTATACAGACAAGCCTTCCCTTCCATTATACAGACAAGCCCTTCCGTCCCATCTATACAGACAAGCCTTCCTTCCATCTTATCAAGACAAGCCCATTCAACGCCCTTCACATTTAAAAGACCCTTCCATCTATACAGACAAGCCCTTTCCATTCTTTACAGACAGCCTTCTCCATTTCTATACAGACAAGCCTTCCCTCATACAGACAAGCCCTTCCCTATAACCCATCTATACAGACAAGCCCCTTATCCCTTCCCTCCCTCATATAAAGACAAGCCCTTCCCATCTATACAGACAAGCCCTTCCCATCTATTACAGACAAGCCCTTCCCTTCCCATCTATACAGACAAGCCTTCCCTCCCATCTATACAGACAGCAGCCCTTCCCTTCCATCTATACAGACAAGCCCTTCCCTTCCCATCTATACAGACAAGCCCTTCCCTTCCATCTATACAGACAAACAGCCCTTCCTTCCCATCTATACAGACAAGCCCTTCCCTTCGATCTATACAGACAAGCCTGTCTTCCATCTATACAGACAAAGCCTTCCCCTTCCCATCTATACAGACAAGCCCTTCCGCAGTGCAATCTATAGCAGACAAGCCCTTCCATCTATACAGACAAGCCCTTCACATCCTATACAGCACAGCCCTTCCCACCATATACAGACAAGCCCTTCCTTTCCATCTATACAGACAAGCTCCCTTACCCATCTATACAGACAAGCCTTCCTCCCATCCATCACAAGCTTCCACTATACAGACAAGCCCTTCCCTTCCCTCTTATTACACAACAAGCCCTTCCCTTCCCATCTATACGGACAAGCCGTCCCATCTATAGGCCATCTATACAGACAAGCCCTTCCCTTCCATCTATACAGACAAGCCCTTCCTTCGCATCTATAAGACAACCCTTCCCTTCCCTCTTATACAGACAAGCCCTGTCCCTTCCCATCTGTTTACAGACAAGCCTTTTCCCTTCCAATATATACAGACAAGCCCTTCCTTCCCATCTATACAGACAGAGTCCCTTCGTTCCCATCCTTATACAGACAAGCCCTTCCTCATCTATACAGAAAGCCCTTCCCTTTCCGCATCTATACAGACAAAAGCCCTTCCCTTCCATCTATACAGACAAGCCCTTCCCTTCCATCTAATACAGACCAAGCCTTCCTTTCCATCTATACAGACAAGGCTCCCTTCGCCATCTTACAGACAAGCCCTTCCTTCCAACTTACAGCAGCCGCTCCATCTATACAGACAAGCCCTTCCCTTCAGCATCTATAGAAAAAGCCTTCCCTTCCAATCTGCTATAACAGACAAGCCCTTCCCTTCCACATCTATAGACAAGCCTTTCCGTCCCATCAAGTACAGACAAGCCCTTCCCTTCCATCAATACAGACAAGCCCTTGCCTTCCCATCAATACAGACAGCCTCCACTTCCATCTATACAGACGGAGCCTCCTTCCCCCATCTTATAAAGACAAAGCCTTTCCTTCCCATCTATACAGACAAACGTCCCACTAGACAAGCCCTTCCCAGATATAAAGTCTGTATGATAGAGATAAACAGTAGGTAAGATATAGAGCTTTATAATCATCTGAAATGTGTTGGACAACAAATATACAAAGTCTATTTTCACAGGTTATTATCAAAAATCAATTGGTACTATTGTAATAAGTCTACAACCTGTGGTCTTATTTGTATTGTTATCAAACGATGTTTAAACGTGTAGATTGCTCTGTGGCTACGGATGTGCGAGGCCATAATGCTGCTTTTAGTCATGTGGAACTCCTCCTCGTATTTGCCATGCTGGATGCGTTATGTTTAGCCCTGTGGTGGAGATCGAGGCATGTCTGGACCTGGATCACATCCCACCCATACCTTTCTTCCTTGGTCAGCTCAGACCACCATCTCTCAACACCCAATAACATCATCCTTTTCTCTCTCTCTCGCTCTCTCTCTCTCTCATATTTCTCTCTCTTCTCTCTCTCGCTCCTCTCTCGTCATATTTCTCTCTCTCTCTTCTCTCTCTCCTGTCTCTCTCTCTCTCTCTGTCTCTCTCTCTCTTCATTCAATTCAAGGGGCTTTTTGGCATGGGAAACATGTGTTAACATTGCCCAAAAAGTGAGGTAGTAATATACAAAGTGAAATAAACTAAAAATTAACAGTAAACATTACACATACAGAAGTTTCAAAAACAATAAAGACTTACAAATGGTCATATTATATATATACAGTGGTTGTAACAATGTACAAATGGTTAAGTATACAAGGAAAATAAATAAAGCATAAATATGCTGTGTATTACCCATGGTGTTTGTTTTCGACTGGTTGACTTTTCTTGTGGCAACAGGTCACAAATCTTGCTGCTGTGATGGCACACTGTGGAATTTCACCCAGTAGATATGGGAGTTATCAAAATCTCTCTCTCTCTCATATACTCTTTCTCTCGCTCTCTCTCTCATCAATATTCTCTCTCTCGCTCTCTCTCTGTCTCTCTCTCTATAATTGTCTCTTCCATATTAAACCAGCACACTTAGGAATGTTATGTGTGTCTGCAGAGGTAGCATTACGGTAGCATATAGTACCTAGATATGTTTTTTAACTCAACTTCTACGTAACTGAAATAGCTGAGGATCAGAGACGGGTTGATGAATTCATGTGAACTCTGTGACCCACAGCAACATTTATCAGAGATATTCATGGTAAGACAATGTAAAATTTCCAGGAAATACATGAGTCTTTGAATCAACCATATACATTGTACTACAATACATGTAAAACATATCTCACATCTACACTTGGCTCAGTATATTAGAATGTAGAAATATTTTCTTTTCTTTGGTGGTGATTTGTAATGACATTTTCTTATGTAGGAAAGTTCTCTCTCGCTCTCTCTCTTCTCTCCTGTCTCTCTCTCCTGTCTCTCTCTCCGTCTGCCTCTCTCTCTCTCTCTCTCTCTCTCTCTCTCTCCTCTCTTCTCTCTCTCTCTCTCTTCTCTCTTTTCCAGACTAATTAATAACATGGATGTTTGGGAAACAACTGTGGTCAGATTGTTCAGGAGATTGTACGTAAGATGGAGGTTGATTATGGATGGACGTTCCCATCCATCCTCACCCATTTCTCTCTCTCTCTCTCATAGTAACTAACTAGTGACCCACACATGTAATCTAAGACTGAAGAGGGCTCTCTAGTCGCTGAGAGGGCTTTCTATAGTCAGGGGGAGTTAGTGCACAGAGACTAAGATAAAAGGAATAACTATTTCTAGTAGTAACCATCATTAAAAGAGCAAATTAATCTTGATTTCTCTCTTTTTGTCTCCTCCCTCTCACATGGGATAGTATCTATTCCTGAGCGATCAACTTGTAATATGTCCAAGATAAGAAGGAAGTGAAAGATTCACTTTTCCTCATTGGCAAATTCCACTAGGTACTTTATTAGTTTTTGTGTATTCGAGTTTGGACAGATGTTGACAGTAAACAGGCCTAATAATGGAACTATATGTTGACATCTGTTTTTAGATAATAGAGCCGAGCAGAAATATACATTTAATGAAGGAGCAGGAGTAATGTTGCTACGAGAATGAGTTATTATTTAGTTATTAAAGATGATTATTCGTACTAGTATCTGTACAGGATACAACATGTTCACCCATCCAGACAATGGACTTACTATGCAGTTCCTTCTGGACCAAGTACAACAACAATAGAAATATTAGAATAATATCACAGTAAAGTAAGAGAAATGGGTGATGTGTGTGTGTCGGGTGTAAGATGGTGGGATGTGTGTGTGTTTGTTGTTGTTGTGAAATGTGTGGTGTGTTGTGTGTGTGTGTGTGTGTTTGAGTGGTAGGTGTGGCATTCAGGAGCAGTGGGGTTCAGTCCGTTCAAAGTCGTTCAGCAGTCTGATGGCTTGTATGATAAAATGTTCCTGAGCTGGTGGTATCACCTTCATCGCTGCCGTTATACATGTGTGATGGCTTGTAGGATAGAAACCGTGATTGCGCAGCATGGCTTGGTAGTAGACTGCAATGCTCTTAGTACAGTTACTGACTGGCTATTTACGAAGAGTAGAAGTTCTCTGAGACTGTTGCGAACTAGGGAACACAAGCCTAACGATGCTCTAGATCAGTTGAGGGCTTGTAGTTGCGCAAACTGAGTCTAATGGGGCCTGTTGAAGGAGTTCAGAGCCTCGCTCTGGAGTAACAGGTCTGAATCGGTGGAAAACAACCTCCCTCTATCTCTATCCCTCCATACCTCCCTCTATCGCTGATGACCATCTATGAGGAGCAAGAAGCCCAGCAGAGAGGGGCTGTAAGTCCAGGAGGAAGAGGAGGAGTAACTGGAAGGCTTGCAGATAGAAACTGTCTCTGAGCCTGTTGGTATCTGACCTCATGTAGAGTCCTTGTCGATGCTGCGGGCCTTCCTCAGGCTCCGTTTCGAGTAAATGTCTTGGATGGGTGGGAGCACAGTCCCAATGATGTACTGGGCCGTCTTCAACACCCGCTGGAGGGCCTTGCGGTCGTGGACGCAGCAGGCCGCGATGCAACTGGTTAGGACGCTCTCGATGGTGCAGCAGTAGTTCTTGTATAGGTCCTGACAAATTTCTTCAGCCGCCTTAGGAAGTGGAAACGCTGTTGCGCCCTCTTGACGAGAGTGGTTGTGTCGTGCAAAGCCAAGCAGTTGTGGGTGAACAGAGTACAGCGAGACTGAGACACACCCCTGAGGGGCCCTGTGGTTAAAAGCAGTGTGGAGGACGGTACGTGCACAAGCAGAGCAGTCGTGGAGGTGAAGGGAGTACAGCGAGGACTGGGACACCCCTGAAGGGGCCCTTGTTAAGAGTCAGTGTGGAGGACGTACGTGCAAAGCCAAGCAGTCGTGGTGAACAGGAGTACAGCAGAGGACTGAGAACACCCCTGAGGGGCCCTGTGTTAAGAGTCAGTGTGGAGGACGGTTACCGTGCAAAGCCAAGCAGTCGTGGGTGAACAGGGAGTACAGCAGAGGACTGAGGACACACCCCTGAGGGGCCCCTGTGTTAAGAGTCAGTGTGGAGGAGGTGTTGTTGCCAATCCTCACAGCCTGCGGTCTGCCCGTCAGGAAGTCCAGGATCCAGTTTCAGAGGGTACTGACCAGACCCAGGGATCTGAGCTTGGTGTCGAGCTTAGAGGGAACTATAGTGCTGAATGCTGAACTGTAGTCAATGAACAGCATTCTCACATAGGTGTTCTTCTTATCCAGATGTGTTACGGCCGTGTGAATAACGATGGAAATGGCGTCTTCCGTGTAGATGTTGGAGTGGATCCAGTGTGAAAGAAGTTGACACGTATCTCTCAGTGTCCGCGGATTTTCACTAGTCTGTTTCCCCATTCAAATCCAGGGCTTGCGTCTCAAATGGCACCCTATTTGTCAAAAGTAGTGCACTATATAGGGAATAGGGTGCCATAGGGCTCTGGTCTAAAGTACTGCACTATATAGGGAATAGGGTGCCATAGGGCCCTCGTCAAAAGTAGTGCACTATATATAGGGAATAGGGTTCCATAGGGCTCTGGTCTAAAGTAGTGCACTATATAGGGAATAGGGTTCCATAGGGCTCTGGTCTAAAGTAGTGCACTATATAGGGATATAGGGTGCCATTACAGACTCTTTCTCAAGAGCATGGATTGTAAGGACACAAGGCTTCTCAGTACAGCGTTATTCAGACATAGGGCTTGTCAGGTTTCAAAGGACAAAGCAGCCACATCTAACAGCAGAAGAAGAAGAAAAAAAAAACTCTGAAAAAATGTATTTTTTTACACTTATGTACAAAATGCCACACAAAGCACAAACACTGGCAACTTTTCTGAGAGGGTTGAGTTAACTTTGTAACCTGTAATGGATGAAGGAAGATATTGCAACTCGTAGCACGGCGCTGTTAAATATGATTTTCAGCTGGCCCCGGCCGGTCAAAAGGGTCACGGGACTTTTCTAAGTTGAGGGGTGAAAAAAAAATAATCTATTTTCCTTGTCATTCAGGTCACTCCCTCTCTTTTTCTCTCTGGCTCKGTGAAACTTTATCAACTGCTCACGTTCTGACCTTTTCTTTCTGGAAAGACTTCAGGCTGTGTCCCATATGACACTCTATTCATCCTATAGTGCWCTACTTTTCACCAGGGCCCAATATAGGGAATAGGGTGCCATCAGGATGCATCCCATTTAACACTATAGCCTACAGAGGTAGAATACTTCACAGCACCAGAGAGAGGACCAGACTGCTTTAAATCAGAGTAGCGTATTGTCTTTTATAGCAGAAAGCATATGATTGTTTGATAACACGATCCTGATATATAGAAGACATGAGATCTATGTTGAACAACTGTAAATTACATTTAATTAAAATCGAATTGTATCGGTCGCTTACACATATTTATCAGATATCAGCTCCCTCTCCGGCCTCTATGTCACCAGGCTGCTCGATATGGCGCACACCTGTCACCATCGTTACGCACGCCTGTCACCATCGTTACGCGCACCCGCGCGTCATCAGACTCACCTGGACTCCATCACCTCCTTGATTACCTGCCCTTTATATGTTAATCCCTTTATATGTTAATCCCTTTTAGGTTTTCTCCCCTAGTTGGCGGCTGTAGCGAAATGCTTGTGTGTCTAGCTTCGACAGTGCAGTAATATCCAGCATTTCGCTACAACCGCATTAGCATCTGCTAAACATGTGTACAGTTGAAGTTGGAAGTTTACATACACTTAGGTTGGAGTCATTAAAACTCGTTTTTCAACCACTCCACAAATGTCTTGTTAACAAACTATAGTTTTGGCAAGTCGGTTAGAAAGCGAGAGATTATAAAAAAGCGGCTAACTAAATGAATGCACAGAGATATAGAATACAACAGCACATGAACCTATATATCGGAACATAGACATAACGATCGTCTGGTGAACCAACTGTAAATTTACATTTATTTCAAAAATCGCAAATTTGTATTGGTTACCGATAGCTTGTTGAAGTCAGTAAGGTTTACAGACACCTGTAGCTCCCAACATACATTTAACACTCAGTTTTTCACTCAATTCGCTGACGAATTTTAGAATTCCTAGTCAACAATTCGTGTCTTAGATCATAGGTTAGGATCGTACCGACTTATTTTAAGAATGTGTAAATGTCAGATAATAGTTAGTAAAGGAGAAATGGATTCTATGTCTCAGCTTTTCTTATTCTTCTTTTCATGCACCATTTCCAGTGGGTCAGAAGTTTTACAATACACTCAATTAACTGGGAATTCTTGGTAGCATTGGCCTTTAAAGTTAGTTTAGAACTTGGGTCAGAGAGGTATTTCAGGGTACCTCCGACAAGTTCCCATCGAATAAGTTGGTGAATTTTGGCCCATTCCTGCGCTGAAAGTGAAGCATGGTGTAAATCGTTGAGTCCTGAGGTTTTGTACAGGCTCCTTTGTTCGCCCACTGTTTGTTTTTTTCCAAGTTCTGCCAAACAAATTTTCTATGGGATTGGAAGGTTCAGGGATTTTTGATGATGGCCACTCCAATACCTTGACTTGTTTCCTTTAAGCCATTGTTGCCACAACCTTTGGAAGTATGCTTGGGGTCATTGTGTCGCATACTTTGGAAGACCCATTTTGGTGACGCATAGGCTTTTACGTTCCCGACTGGATGTCTTGAGATGATTGCTTAATCATATCCCCCACTAATTTTCCTTGCCTCATGAAATTGCATCTATTTTGTGAAGTGGCACCAGTTCCGCTTCTGAGGTAAAGCGATCCCGCCTACAACATGGGTGCTTCTGCCACCCCCGTGCTTCACGGTGGGGGGATGGTGTTTACTTCGGCTTTGCGAACGGTCTGCCCCTTGTTTTCGCTCAACAAACATAACCAGATGGTCATTATGTCCAAACAGTTCCTTTGGTTCTTTGTTTCATCAGAAACCGAGTAAGACATTTCTTACGCAAACAGAAACGATCTGTTGTCCCCAATTGTGCAGATTGGCACAACCGTAGTCTGCTCGTTTTTAGGCGTATTTGAGCAGTGGACTTCTTCCGTCTGGCTGAGCGGGCCTTTCAGGTATGGTCGATATAGGAACTCGTGTTTACCGGTGGAATATAACTATCCGCCTTCTTTTCCTTCTTCCCCCTTGTGCTTCTTGGCTTCTTTGCGTGGCCTCCTTTCCCGATGTATTTTGTTTCCTGTTTCCTCCAGCATCCATCACACAGGGTCCTTTGCTGTTGGTTCGTGGGATTTGGATTTGCACTTTTTCCGGCACCAAAGTACGTATCATGTCTCTAGGAGAGCGGATAGGGCGGTCTCCTTCCCTGAAACGGTATGATGACACGCTGACGTGGGTCCCCATGGTTTTTATTACTTGCGTACTATTGTTTTGTTACAGATTAATGTGGTAACCATTTCGAAGTAGTCATTTGGAAATTGCTGCCCAAGGATGTACGCGCGAGGCCTTGTGGAGGGTCTATCAATTTTTTTTCTGGAGGTCTTGCGCTGATTCTCTTTAAGATTTTCCGATCCATGATAGCCAAAAGGAGCATGGTTATGGAGAGTCGACTGATGGTGACGGCTGGAGCTGGTGTCAGTTCGAGTGTATGTCTATATCTGGAGTGTACTTCTCCAGTGTCTTTCCGGTGTCCTGGTGGTAATATTTAAGTATGCTCGCTCTATGCTCTGTTCTCTGCTTCTCTCTTTTTTCTCTCTCTCGGAGACCGGTAGCCCTAGGACCATGCCTCTGGACTACCTGGCATGATGACTACCTTTGATGTTCCCAGTCACACTCTGATAGGTTCACGCTTGAAATAACATCCACAGGTACATCCTCCATGGACTAAAATGATGTCGTATTGAAGTCCTAATTAGAAGCTTCTATAAGCCATGACACTCATTTTCCATGGAATTTCCCCAGGCTGTTTTAATAGGCCACAGTCAAATACGTGGATAATGTTAAAAACTTCTGAATCAACCTGGAGCTCTGTGAATACGAGTGAAGTTATAAGTGAAAATAATCATGTCCTGTAACACGAATTTGGTTGAGATAGAACCATGGACTTGTGGTCATGCAGCATAAGTAGATGTC
>NW_019943547.1:141461-150718 GCF_002910315.2 Salvelinus sp. IW2-2015
GTATTAGCATTTCATTTCACTGTAAGGTCTACTACACTGTTGTATTCACATTTCACTGTAAGTCTACTACACCTGTTGTATTCAGCATTTCACTGTGAGGTCTACTACATCTGTTGTATTCAGCATTTCACTGTAAGGTCTACTACACCTGTTGTATTCAGCATTTCACTGTAAGGTCCTACTACACCTGTTGTATTCAGCATTTCACTGTGAGGTCTACTACACCTGTTGTATTCAGCATTTCACTGTAAGTCTACTACACCTGTTTGTAATTCAGCATTTCACTGTAAGGTCTACTACACCTGTTGTATTCAGCATTTCACTGTAAGGTCTACTACACCTGTTGTATTCAGCATTTCACTGTAAGGTCTACTACACCTGTTGTATTCAGATTTCACTGTAAGGTCTACTACACCTGTTGATTCAGCATTTCACTGTGAAGTCTACTACACCTGTTGTATTCAGCATTTCACTGTAAGGTCTACTACAACCTGTTGTATTCAGCATTTCACTGTAAGGTCTACTACACCTGTTGTATTCAGCATTTCACTGTGAGGTCTACTACACCTGTTGTATTCAGCATTTCACTGTGAGGTCTACTACACCTGTTGTATTCAGCATTTCACTGTAAGGTCTACTACACCTGTTGTATTCAGCATTTCACTGTAAGTCTACTACACATGTTGTATTCAGCATTTCACTGTAAGGTCTACTACACCTGTTGTATTCAGCATTTCACTGTGAGGTCTACTACACCTGTTGTATTCAGCATTTCACTGTAAGTCTACTACACCTGTTGTATTCAGCATTTCACTGTGAGGTCTACTACACCTGTTGTATTCAGCATTTCACTGTGAGGTCTACTACACTGTTGTATTCAGCATTTCACTGTGAGGTCTACTACAACCTGTTGTATCAGCATTTCACTGTAAGGCTCTACTACACCTGTTGTATTCAGCATTTCACTGTAAGGTCTACTACAACTGTTGTTATTCAGCATTTCACTGTAGGTCTACTACACCTGTTGTATTCAGCAACTTTCACTGTAAGGTTACTACACCTGTTGTATTCAGCATTTCACTGTAAGGGTCTACTACACCTGTTGTATTCAGATTTCACTGTAAGGTCTTACTACAACTGTTGTATTCAGCATTTCACTGTAAGGTCTACTACACCTGTTGTATTCAGCATTTCACTGTAAGGTCTACTACACCTGTTGTATTCAGCATTTCACTTTAAGGTATTCGGCTCACATGACAAATAAACGTTGATTTGATCCTGCGGCAGCGTCCTAACAACACAACTGGCTAAGCTAACGTTAGCTAACAGAGCAATGCTAGCTAGCTCGGGGATATGTTGTTGTGACAATGACTTACCGTCGCCGAAAGCGGTAGCTATGACAGACAACACCAGCAAACTTGGCAGTAAGTGAATTTCCATGTTGTTTTTGCACAAAACGCGTCTATTTTCCTCCAAAGCATCACATCTCATACCGGGCTAGCAGCTCCCGAGTTGACCCGGACGGCGTTTCTCGGTTGTAAAGTAAACAAGCCCCACAAAGCCTTGCGCCGTTCCAGGAAGTCCGGTGGAGGTTGTTGTTCCAAATGAACGAAAACAAAGATGATTCAATATCTGACGAAAACAATATTATAAAATGTACAATCATCACAAGTACAAAAATATAGTTACAAGGAAAAGTAAATACAAAATAACACTTAAACCCATTCAACCTTATCTTAGTTTGGCCAACAGAGGGCGCTCATCCGTAGTCTGAGTACCAGTCTCTTTAGCTAACGTCGAGGCCTTTCGGCAATCTCAGCGTTCATGTGCTGGATTTATGGCGGAGTTGCTCATTGGTTTTTGGAAATAACAATGTTTTCCATGACAACATGTGGAGCCTCGAAAATTATCATTGATAAGAAAGTCAATAACAAATATTTATCTGTAAACTCAAAACTAAGACGTTTTGTGGTTTGAATTACAGTATGTATTTAGTTTGAGAATTTAGACATGAGCTAGCAACTTTCGACAGACTGGTTTCTCCGTACAAACAAAAAACGGTTGCTTACCGACATGTTCTGAGGCCAATATTTGCATAATCATTGTGATTGGAGGATAGCTGTGACGGTGATCGAATCAGGACCAGGGATGTCACTAGACTTTCAGATCATCCGGGTCTCTAGACCTGGGACCTGGGACTTTCTTTCATGCTCTGTGCTCTCCTGACGCCAAATAATAAACACTTCTTAATATTAATTAAATGGATTGTGGTCAGTAAACCAATGGAATATGGTGTTAGCTACTATTACTAATTGATAAAATGGCGCCGGAGAAGGCAGACGTTTTACATGCCCCCAACCGATTGTGTATTTTTGTTTGTTTATTTGCGTTGTTTGTAACTTTATTTTATTTTATTATTTTGTACATAATGTTGCCGCTATCGTCTCTTATGACCTAAAATAACTTCTGGACATCAGTGTGATTACGCACCACAGACTGGCAGAATCCTTTTTTTTCTCCTTTTTAACGAGTCTGATGAGTCAGACTCAAAGGATATACTGCTTTCTCGGGAACGGGCCCAGATCCCCCTGATTTGCTTGAAGAGGAGGAAGAGGAAAAGGGCCGGGGGACGGGGCTGCCTTCTGATAATCGTAGGCGATCGAAGAAACCCACTTCCTTGCATTCTGGGTCCCGTGTGGCTCAGTTGGAAGCATGGCGCTTGCAACGCCAGGGTTGTGGGTTCATTCCCACGGGGGACCAGGATGAATATGTATGAACTTTCCAATTTGTAAGTCGCTCTGGATAAGAGCGTCTGCTAAATGACTTAAATGTTCTGCTAGCAAACGTGCAATCTTTGGTTAATAAAATAGACGACTACGCGGAAGGTTAAACACCAACGGGACATTCAAACTGTAATATCTGATGCTTCACGGAGTCGTGGTGAACGACGACATTATCAACATACAGCTGTCTGGTTATACGCTGTCACTCTCTTAGGAGAGAATGATTTTTTTCAGCTTTTGTTTCTTTCATCACATTCCAGTGGGTCAGAGGTTTACATACACTCAATTAGTATTGTAGCATTGCCTTTAAATTGTTTAACTTGGGTCAAACGTTTCGGTAGCCTTCTACAAGCTTCCCACAATAAGTTGGGTGAATTTTGGGCCCATTCCTCCTGACAGAGCTGGTGTAACTGAGTCAGGTTTGTTGGCTCCTTACTCCGCACCGTCTTTTTCAGTTCTGCCCACAACTTTTCTATAGGATTGAGGTCAGGGCTTTGTGATTGTCACTCCAATACCTTGACTTTGTTGTCCTTAAGCCATTTTGCACAACTTTAGAAGTATGCTTGGGGTCATTGTCCATTTGGAAGACCATCTTGCGACCAGCTTTAACTTCCTGACTGATGTCTTGAGATGTTGCTTCAATATATCCACATAATTGTCCTTCTCATGATGATGTGTATTTTGTGAAGTGCACCAGTCCCTCCTGCAGCAAAGCACCCCCACAACATGATGCTGCCACCCCGTGCTTCACGGTTGGGATGGTGTTCTTCAGCTTGCAAGCCTCCCCCTTTTTCCCAAACATAACAATGGCCATTATGGCCAAACAGTTCTATTTTGTTTCATCAGACCAGAGGACATTTATCTAAAAAGTACGATCTTTGTCCCATGTGCAGTTGCAAACCGTAGTTGGCTTTTTTTTATGGAGTTTTGGAGCAGTGGCTTCTTCCTTGCTGAGTGGCCTTTCAGGTTATGTCGATATAGGACTCGTTTTACTGTGGATATAGATACTGTTGTACTGTTTTCTCAGCATTTTCACAAGGTCCTTTGCTGTTGTATTGGGATTGATTTGCACTTTTCCACACAAAGTATGTTCATCTCTAGGAGCAGAACGTGTCTCTTCCTGAGCGGTATGACGGCTGCATGGTCCATGGTGTTTATACTTGCGTACTATTGTTTGTACAGATGAACGTGGTGTTTTAGGCATTTGGAAATTGCTCCGAATGATGAACCAGACTTGTGGAGGTCTACACTTTTTTCTGAGGTCTTGGCGGATTTCTTTAGATTTTCATGATGTCAAGCAAAGAGGCACTGAGTTTGAAGGTAGGCCTTGAAATACATCCACAGGTACATCCTCCAATTGACTCAAATGATGTCAATTAGCCTATCAGAAGCTTCTAAGCCATGAATCATTTTCTGGAATTTTCCAAGCTGTTTAAATCAACTACTGTATGTAAGCTACTGACCCACTGGAATTGTGATACAGTGAATTATAAGTGAAATAATCTAGGTCGTAAGCCCATAGTAAGTCAATAGAGCTAACTACTACTCTGTTAGCTAGCCAGATAGCCACGAAGATTGTTAGCTAACTACCCACATATAATTGACATCTACCTTGGATAACATTGGTTTTAGGTCATTTTTGCCTTTTATACTATCTGGTTAGCTACATTATTATGATTTACATATAGCTAGCTGATAGTTTATGAAGTAAAACATTGGCTTTGTGTATATCTTGTTTCATCTCCATTGTCCTGGCTAGAGAAGGTTAGTGAATGGGTACAGTAAGTCCATAGTAAGTCAATAGGCTAACTGGCTAGCTAGCTAGCCACGAAGAATTGACTTCTACCTTGCATCAGATTAGTTTTAGGTCATTTGTAACTAGCTGTTTAACCTAATCATCCCAGCTTACAATTGGCTCATTCATCCCTTCCTCTCTCCTGTAACTATTCCCAGGTCATTGCTGTAAATGAGAACGTGTTATCAGTCAACTTACTTAATTCACAAATAACGGTAAAATAAAATAAACTATCTTAGCTACCAGAAGGATTATAATTCACATAGCAAATCAAATCAAATCAAATCAAATTTTATTAGTCACATACACATGGTTAGCAGATGTTAATGCGAGTGTAGCGAAATGCTTGTGCTTCTAGTTCCGACAATGCAGTAATAACCAACAAGTAATCTAACCTAAACTTCCACAACTACTACCTTATACACACAAGTGTAAAGGGATAAAGAATATGTACATAAAGATATATGAAGTAGTGGTGGTACAGAACGGCATAGGCAAGATGCAGTAAGATGGTATAGAGTACGGTATATACATATGAGATGAAGTACTGTAGGGTATGTAAACATAAAGTGCATAGTTTAAAGTGGCTAGTGGTACATGTATTACATAAAGAGGCAAGATGCAGTAGATGATATAGAGTACAGTATATACATATGAGATGGGTAATGTAGGGTATGTAAACATTATATTATAGTGGCATTGTTTAAAGTGGCTAGTGGTACATTTTACATAATTTCCATCAATTCCCATTTTTAAAGTGGCTGGAGTTGAGTAAGTATGTTGGCAGCGGCCGCTAATGTTAGTGGTGGCTGTTTAACAGTCTGATGGCTTGAGATAGAAGCTGTTTTTCAGTCTCTCGGTCCTGCTTTGATGCACCTGTACTGACCTCGCCTTCTGGATGATAGCGGGGTGAACAGGCAGTGGTTGGGTGGTTGTTGTCTTGATGATCTTAATGCCTTCCTGTGACATCGGGTGGTGTAGGTGTCCTGGAGGGCAGGTAGTTTGCCCCGGTGGTGCGTTCTGCAGACCTCACTACCCTCTGGAGAGCCTTACGGTTGTGGGCGGAGCAGTTGCCGTACCAGGCGGTGATACAGCCCGACAGGATGCTCTCGATTGGTGCATCTGTAGAAGTTTGTGAGTGCTTTTGGTGAAAAGCCGAATTTCTTCAGCCTCCTGAGGTTGAGAGGCGCTGCTGCGCCTTCTTCACGACGCTGTCTGTGTGGGTGGACCAATTCAGTTTTCCGTGTGTGTACACGAGGAACTTAAACTTTCCACCTTCTCCACTACTGACCCGTCGATGTGGATAGGGGGGTGCTCCTCTGCTGTTTCCTGAAGTCCACAATCATCTCTTTGTTTTGTTGACGTTGAGTGTGAGGTTATTTTCCTGACACCACACTCCGAGGGCCTCACCTCTCCCTTAGGCCGTCTCGTCGTTGTTGGTAATCAAGCCTCCACTGTAGTGTCAATCCGCAAACTTGATGATTGAGTTGGAGGCGTGCATGGCCACGCAGTCGTGGGTGAACAGGGAGTACAGGAGAGGGCTCAGAACGCACTTTGTGGGCCCAGTGTTGAGGATCAGCGGGGTGGAGATGTTGTTACCTACCCTCACCACCTGGGGCGGCCCGTCAGGAAGTCCAGGACCCAGTTGCACAGGGCGGGTCGAGACCACAGGGTCTCGAGCTTGATGACGAGTTTGGAGGTACTATGGTGTTAAATGCTGAGCTGTAATGAATGAACAGAATTCTCACATGGGTATTCCTCTTGTCCAGATGGGTTAGGGCAGTGTGCAGTGTGGTTGCGATTGCGTCGTCTGTGGACCTATTGGGTCGGTAAGCAAATTGGAGTGGGTCTAGGGTGTCCGGTAGGGTGGAGGTGATATGGTCCTTGACTAGTCTCTCAAAGCACTTCATGATGACGGAAGTGAGTGCTACGGGGCGGTAGTCGTTTAGCTCAGTTACCTTAGCTTTCTTGGAACAGGAACAATGGTGGCCCTCTTGAGCATGTGGGAACAGCAGACTGGGATAAGGATTGATTGAATATGTCCGTAAACACACCAGCCAGCTGGTCTGCGCATGCTCTGAGGACGCGGCTGGGAATGCGTCTGGGCCTGCAGCTTGCGAGGTTAACACGTTTAAATGTTTTACTCTCGGCTGCAGTGAAGGAGAGCCCGCAGGTTTTGGGTAGGGGCTGTGTCAGTGGCACTGTATTGTCCTCAAAGCGGGCAAAAAGTTGTTTAGCCTGTCTGGGAGCAAGACATCTGGTCCGCGACGGGGTTGGTTTTCTTTTTGTAATCCGTGATTGACTGTAGACCCTGCCACATACTCTTGTGTCTGAGCTGTTGAATTGCGACTCGATTTTGTCTCTGTACTGGGACTTAGCCTTAGCCTATATATCTAGCTACCCAGAGAGATTATAATTCACATATCTAGCTACTAGATAGATTATAATTCACATATCTAGCTACCCAGATAGATTATAATTCACATATCTAGTCCCAGATAGATATAATTCACATATCTAGCTACCCAGATAGATGATAATTCAATATCTAGCTCCCAGATAGATTAATTCACATATCTAGCTACCCAGATAGATGATAATTACAATATCTAGCTACCCATTATAGATTATAATTCACATATCTAGCTACCCAGATAGATTATAATTCACATATAAACTGGGTTAGTAGAGATAGAGGAGACAGCTAGGTTATCATCTAACAACTGGTTAGTAGAGATAGAGGAGAAGTTGGTTATAATTTATAGCTAGCTTGTCATTTATGAACATTTGAAATCTTGGCTCTCTCTAATTTTCTCCTTCTCTCTTTCTTTCTCTCGGAGGACTGAGCCCTAGGACATACGTCGGGACTACCGGCCGTGGTGACTCCTTGCTGTCCCCAGTCCGCCGGGCTTGCTGCTATTCAGTTTCAACTGTTCTGCTGCGGTTATGGAACCCCTACTGTCCCAGACCTGCTGTTTCAACTCTTAATGATCGGCTATGAAAAGCCAACTGAGATTATTCCTGATTATTATTGGACATGCTTGTCATTTATGGAATTTTGAAAATCTGGCTCTCTCTAATTTTCCTTTCTCTCTTTCTTTCTCTCGGAGGACCTGGGCCTAGGACATGCGTCGGGACTGCCGCCGTGGTGACTCCTTGCTGTCCCCAGTCCGCCTGGCCTTGCTGCTATTCCAGTTTCAGCTGTTCTGCCTGCGGTTATGGAACCGCCACACCTGTCCAGACCTGTTGTTTTTCCAACTCTTGATGATCGGCTATGAAAAAGCCAACTGAAATTATTCATGATTATTTATTGACCATGCTTGTCACTTATGAACATTTTTGAACATCTTGGCATAGTTCTGTTATAATCTCCACCCGGCACAGCCAGAAGAGGACTGGCCACCCTCATTAGCATGGTTTCTCTAGGTTTCTTTAGGTTTTGGCCTTTCTAGGGAGTTTTTCCTAGCCACCGTGCTTCTACAACCTGCAATTACTAGCTGTTGGGGGTTTAGGCTGGGTGTCTGTACAGCACTTGGGATATTAGCTGATGTAGAAGGGCTTATATAAATAAAATTGATTGAAATTGATTGGTTATCATCTAACACATGGGTTAGTAAGAGATAGAGGAGACAGCTATGGTTTATCATCTAACAACTGGGTTAGTAAGAGTTAGAGGAGACAGCTAGGTTATCAATCTAACAACTGGGTTAGTAGAGAATAGAGGAGACAGCTAGGTTTATCATCTAACAACTGGGTAGTAGAGATAGACGGAGCAGCTAGGTATCATCTACAACTGGGTTAGTAGAGATAGAACAGCTAGGTTATCAGTCTAACAACTGTTGGGTTAGTTAAAAATAGAGGAGACAAGTAGGTTATCATGCTTAACAACTGGGTTAGTAGATGTTAAGAGGACGCAGCTAGGTTGATCAATACTAACAACTGGGTTAGTAGACGATAGAGGAGGCAGCTAGGTTTCATCTACAACTGGGTTAGGTAGAGTAGAGGAGACAGCTAGGTTTATCATCTAACACTGGGTTACTAGGATAGGGAGGCAGCTAGGTTATCATCTAACAACTGGGTTTAGTAGAGTTAGAGGAGACAGCTAAGGTTATCATCTAACAACTGGGTTAGTAGAGTTAGAGGAGACAGCTAGGTTAATATCTAACAACTGGGTTTAGTAGAGTTAGAGGAAGACAGCTATAGGTTTTCTCTAACAACTGGGTTAGTAGAGTTAGAGGAGACAGCTAGGTTATATCTAACAACTGGGGTTAATAGAAGAGAAGCTTAGGTAATCTCACGGAGAATATGGCAGCTAGGTTATGCCTCTAACAACTGGGTTGTAAGAGTAGAAGGAGGCTAGGTTCTATCTAACAACTTGGTTAGTAGAGTTAGAGGAGACAGTAGGTTATCATCTAAACAACTGGGTTAGTAGAGTTTAGAGGAGACAGCTAGGTTATCATTAACAACCTGGGGTTAGTAGAAGTCAGAGAGGAGCTAGGTTATCATCTACACACTGGGTTAAGTAGAGTTCGAGGACAGCTAGGTTATTCCATCTAACACTGGGTTAGTAAGAGTTAGAGGAGGCAGCTAGGTTATCTCTAAACTGGGTTAGTAGAGTTTAGAGGAGACAGCTAGCGTTATCAATCTACAACTGGGGTTAGGTAGAGATAGAGGAGCTA
>NW_019943548.1:0-25600 GCF_002910315.2 Salvelinus sp. IW2-2015
CACCCCCACCCGGAGAGCAGGAGCTTTACAGGGCAATGTTGTCGGGCCGCGTCGGTCAAGAGTGATGGTTTGGCTTGTCTAGACGAAGCCTGGTCAGATTTATTGGACGATTGGCTGTGATACGGAGCTGGGAGTGACAAGGAAGATGATATTGGAGTAGGCGTCATGAGAAAGATGCTGCCGACCTGAGGACAAACGATGTTTGCGTGGGGCCGGAGTCTTAGAGAACGAATAGTTGGTAAGAGAGGACGCTCAGGTGACTGCAGAAAATGCTCATCATCTAAGGTGACGGCACTGCTTTGTCACAGGGAACGGCATGAAAGGGGAGCTCAGGTGAAGGTCACGGCAGATTTGTGTATTCGCAGTGCCGCTAGCTGATAGGGG
This sequence comes from Salvelinus sp. IW2-2015, assembly GCF_002910315.2. Lineage (NCBI taxonomy): Eukaryota > Metazoa > Chordata > Actinopteri > Salmoniformes > Salmonidae > Salvelinus > Salvelinus sp. IW2-2015. Next base: position 385 of record NW_019943548.1, read on the forward strand.
GTATAGAGGGCGGCACCTGGATGTCCAGGATGGAGTGTGGGCACTAGTCGGGCTCAGGGCCGGGAGACGGCAAGGTCGCGGGAGAGTTCTCGTTATTGCTCGCGCACTCGGAGTTGCTATTTGCCGTGCACCTCGTGATACTGGTGCCATGGATTTCAATGGACGAACACTTGCTCTGGGCAGTGCGACTTGGTATGAAGCATGATTCAGTAAGGAACGATGATTATTTAGTGTTAGGGCTGGTGGACGACTTACATGATAAATTGGAAACCTTGAATTGAAGGAGGGTGGAGACTCGGTAGATTTTATTGGCGCCATCCTCTTGTTAGACAGTGGGGGCTATGGGGCTACCGAAGCAATTTGGAATGTGAGTAGTATGGAGAGTCCCCTATGGTCGGAGATGTGAAGGACTCTGTCGCTTTCCAGCGTAGTCTGGTTTGGCTCTTTTGAGCGCTGCGTCAGAACAAATTCTTGTGTGGACAGTTGAGAGGACAGTGTCGGTTTGGGTGGCACCCTGGTCAGATAGGTATTAGCGGAGCGTACCTGTTGGTAGTGGTTATGAGTGAGCGCGCAGTGGGTACCAGATCTGTGATAAGCTAGTTAGTGGTTGAAGGGGGCCCTGGTCAGGAATATGCCCTATATGTAGGGACTGTGAAATAGGTGGACAGTTAAGACAGTAGACAATTGTGGGGGTTTTCCAGAGGTGTTCCTCTAGCCATAGTAATCGTTAGAGACTCTGTCGATGGTATGTGCAAAGGCATGGGGACTACAGGTCTAGTAGCATCGAGGACACGCATGGTCAAGAAGTTATCCTCGGTGCGGGAACGCCCCAGTTAAATGTAGAGTCAGGGTCCTGTATCGAGTACCTTGCATAAACTAAAGCTGTGTGCAGTTGCTTTCAGTGCGGTGACCTTGTGGTCATGGAGATGATGTCTATATGGCATCGTGTGATCTGAGAGCATTTTCGTATACGGCGGTTCTTGTGGTCATGCAAAGTGTGGTAGGAGGCGCATGTGAGTTAGGCGGCGCACTGAGCAGTATTTTCAAATAGAGACGAAGGAGAGTGAGAAATATGGAAGGCGTTCTGAGTCATGTATAGGTGTCGTCATGATGGTAAGCTTGTTGTTATAGTTTGCGGGGGCTGCAATGTCGAGTTGGCTAATTTATTTTCAGGAGCATGGGCTCTTGTAGTGATTACTGGGCCTGGTGCAGAATTTATGTTTAGAGGAGTCGGGAGTGATGTGGGCTGAGACAGCTTATACTGTGGGGAGACTGTAGTGAGGTGTGGCCAGTGTAGTGAGTGCTTCAAGCCAGCTGGTCAAGATATGTGTTAAGTGGACGATTGGTGCTATGATAGCTAGCTTCTCTGTTTCAGATAGTGTTAAGGCTGGTGCACATAGAGTTGTTAGCCATGTATTGGACTGTTCGCTAGCTTGAAGGGGTTGAGATGTGATCACATGATTATTTTTCAGTGTGACCTAGTTGTGGTCATTGTAAGAGATATAGGGTACTGGATCAGAATGATATCTTGAGAAGTGCTTGTTTGTGATATCCTAGGGTCCTGGGGCAGAGTGTGGTCTAGCAATTATGATATGGCACTTGTGTACATGTTGGGGCTTGGAGGCTGAAGATCCACGAGATGATTGATAATTAGAGGGAGTACGGTAACGTCTGGTTGTTCACTAAGAAGCGGGCGTGAGAGTCTAGATTTTTCACTCATAGTGGAAGCTCTTGATTTGATATTACTGCTGAAGTGAAAGGCCGGACTCCTTGACGTGGTGCGAATGTCTTTGTTTTTGGAAGCTGTTAGCTTTTGCGCATAACGAGGACCTGGAAAAGAAATAATATGAGTTTTAAGATGTCGGTTTGTTAAATGGCTTGGTTCCTCAAAGATTATAGGGATGTGGAGAGCTGTTGTAAAGGCCCTGGTCGAGATTTAATGGATGAGGAAACAGTCTGTAGGAGGGCCCTGGGTGGCAGGCGATTTTATTGCGCACCACGGTTTGTAAGGGGTGCCTCGGTAGGAGAACCACGCAATGGGTACTTGGTGCTTTCCAAGGGCTAGTCGGAAGACCTGGCGCACAGCTCTTGTGGTGTGTGTTGACGAGAGATCTGCGTCAGGGGTTTCCAAGTGTTTCGGAGACAAGTGTTGTCGCTTGTGGCCTCGGCTCAAGATGATGCTGTGCAAGGCGTTATTGCTGTATTTAGGGCCCAGTGGTGCTAGCTTTTTATTGAGAAAACATGTTGTAAATAGTTTTGTGTGTCTACGTGTGTCAGAGTGATGGGTTGGCGAATCGGGCATTTGAGGGGTATGGCCGCAAGCGTAGGGTTGCAAGAAGATTTGAGGACTTGTCCTGCAAAGTTTGGGGGTGGTTAAGAGCTGATTTTGCTCACTCTTGTTGACGCAGTTCGCTTTGTAGGGGTGGAGCGCGCGGTCAGAGTTACTGGATTAGAGTGAGGAATCTGCTTAGAAAGGAGGCCTCTGGGCAGAGTTGTATTGGATCGTTTGTTGAGAAATTGTGGCTAGCCTTGACTCAGACTTTTTGATTGTTCGTCGGGTGACGAGCCGCTGGATGCTTGAGGAGCAGAGATTATTTGTTCGCTGGCAAATGGGATCAGAATCGGTACATAGTTGTAGTAGAGGGCGGTGTGGTCGCAGTAAGTTCTCAATGTGTGAGGAAAAGACGCATGATTAATGTATAAGAGGCGTTCATCAAGTTTTATCTAGCACTCTCTATCGGTGTAGGAAACAGACTGTAGGTTGTTAGAATAGGTGACTTGGTTGGCAGGTAGGAGTAAATGGATCTGTAGAGCATGGTTTGGTAAGGGCTCAGGAGCCATCACTGAAGTTTATCGATGAGAGTGGACACTTGTTCAGTAGGGAACGCCTTTGGGAAGATAAGTGTTTAATTGGAGGATTTTTTGTCCCGATTGTCGGGCAAGGTTAAGTAAAGTGTAAGTATCTCAGCGAACACAGTATGTAGTAGAAGTACTGATCTGCTATCGATCGAGCGATGTGGGTCCGGCAGCTTATGGTGAATTTGGGTGGGAAGCCCAGATGAGGAACTGTGCTCGAAGTATGGGCTGTGGTCCAGACAGTATAAGTGAGGGACCTGGTTGTTACCTGTGCAAACAGTCAGTGGTATAGAGAAAATTGTTGGATTGGCTTCGTAAGTGAGGGCCTGCGCGATTCAGAGTATTTATTTCGAGAGCTGTTAGTAAGCTGGAGAACAAGTAGCGCGAAAGAATATTACTGCGATGATCGTTGTTCTTTTGTGTTTGCAGGAGCTAAGATTTGTACAAAATGTTTGAAATAAGCGATGGTCACAAAATGAAGGTTTAAAGCAAACTTATCTCTCGTTAATTGTCGTGCTTTTAATGCGAGTTATTGCTAACGGCGGTATATAGCCATTAGTCGCAATAGGACAATGGAGAGGTTTTAAATCAGCTAGTGCATTGTGGTGAGGCGCTAGAATCATGTTTTATCAGACACAGTAAATTCCGATCCTGAGAGGATTCATAGATCATATGGTGTTTTTTCCTGATCGTATACGGAAAACTCAACCTTTCATTTGTGTGATTGTTTGATTATGATCAGTGCACTCACTAGTTTCATTGGGACTGCTAGGTGGCCATTTTTATTGGAAGGCGAGGGATATTAACATGTAACGCTTTAGTGATCGCTGATGATGCAAATATTGAGGTCAATGAAAAGAGTGTATCGACGCAATCTCTTTTCCTAATTATGCCAGCCTAAGGCAAATGAATTTGCGAGTGTAAGAGCTTGAAATTGAATGGATCCGTCTGATAGTGGGTGGTTAGAGATTGACACTCTGTCACAATGGGGTCAGAATGACACTGACTGAGATGGTCTGGAGTACAGAATAGATTTTTAGCCAGTCTTTGTCATCGCAAAACCAGAATGGTGTCGAGCACACGCTGAGCACTATAAGGTGATCGAATGGATGCGAGAGGATGGGCTGACTGTTTCTAGATACAGCACCTAGATGAGTCTTACATAGGCGAGTGGCAGACTACACTAGGATTTTTTGTGTGTGTGTGTGATTTGTTCTGTAGTATCTCAGTCTTTGTCTACGCACCATGGTCGTCGTGCACAACTTATTGAAATGGTTGGGAGAGCAGCTAAGAAAGACCGGAGTGGTTAGGAGCCCTATCTATGTTGGTAGAAGATAAAAGAGAGCACTCACAGCGTAAGGAAACTGAGCAGTATGCGTAATCACTAAATGCGCAATCAGCGACCTAGGTCCTGGTCGGGAGAGTGTGGGCGGGTAGTCCGCAGAAAGCAGGGCCAATTATGCTTTAGAATTTGCTAGTCCTTTGGTGGGAGCGATTGTGCACTCAGAGGAACTAGGCGAATGTTTGGTTACGCAAACAAAGGGCGATTCGAATGATTGTGGATGAGACTCTGCTGTACGCATTGACTCTACACTGCCTCCCCCACTAAAACTTGTAGGAGGTTGCGCCGGCGAGAGGTATTACCTCGCTGATTAGTGCACTACTTTTTTGAACCAAAAGGATTTGGTTAAAAGTAGTGCAACTATATAGGGAATACGGGTGCCATTATAGGACACGTAGCAATAAGAGGGGACATATATTGTTATGTGTCCTACTAGCATGACTCTATTTAGCGTTGACTGCACTTGGGGATATGAATGGCTTCAAGTGTTAGTGTCGTCTGACTGGAGTGGGACAACTTTGCTTTCCGAATCGCTGTTTACTGACCTTAACAGAGTTTGCCGTGTGTAGCTTCCAAAGGTCTGTTGTAGGTAGGCAACTATGTTCAAGGTTCCCTCTGTGGGGCTGGTTGAGGACTGGGAGTGTGTATCTAAAATGGTTCCTACCTGTGCTAGGTAAGACGCTTACTTTCAATGGTTTCAAGGTTCCTATGTCGTGACCGTAGAAGTTGATGGTTTGATATAGCTTTGGATTGCCTCTCGCAGGACGGTCAAGCTTCAGATTAGTGATTCTATGAACGGTCGGGGTTTAGTCTGTGAGGCTCTAGGCCGCCTAGAGTAATACAGTTTTCACAAAGGTTATCCTGGTGATGGTATGTGGAGCTCTGTTGTTTGCAACGGTTTTTCAGAGGCTCGGTAGAGTATCTTAGCAGATGTTTCGGTTTTTCAACATTCTGTGTGACTGCATGGGTGAGGCAAACGGGAACCTTTAAGTAGGTGGAAGGGTTATCTGTGAGCGGTAAGGAGAACTATGATTGTCTATATTCACAGGTTCGTCTTGTTAGACTGGTATGGGTTCTGACGCTCACATGTTCAACTTGGGTATCCTGGATGACCTTAACTGGTAGATAAGGTTGTAAATGTGAAAACTCATGTTCCACAAGTGAGATTATTTGGGACCTTCTGGTTGGATTGGGGAGTGTTGTAATTCCAGTGAGGTGCTGTCTTAGGGTAGGTCTGGAGGCTAGTTCTGACCTGGTAGAATAGAAGGTGGTCAGACAGACAGGGCTATGTAGAGGTGCATGTGTCTCGAAATCTATCCAGAAGACCCTGGGTGCAATCGTCCTGTGTTACTGTCGGTTCTCTCTCAGTCTGTCTGGTCTCTCTTCTCTCCCTCATCTCTTACTCTTAAAGACTACATAAGGGTGTCCACTAGCCCTAACCCACTGAGCCGGGATGTGGCTATTCTAAGACTCGAGGTGGATTAAGCAGTTACGTCTGACCGTCTCTGGTTGGCGAGCCACTCTGCTAGGTTGTGTAGAGCAGATAACGGATGTGAGAGCTGGTGCTAACGCCCTCCTTCTACAGGGGACAGGAGTACGCTGTGGCTCACAGTAGAGAGACCTGAACACTGGAACTGTTGGCTAAACTGTGACTGAGCGTAAGAACTGGCCTGTAGGGGACGCTTAGACATCTGACCGAGACTGCCTGGCTAACAACTGAGGGGCTGGGGCCATAGAGCAAATAGAGAGTGATGCGCTGGTCGGCTAGGCTTGCGAGATGTCCTGGACTCAACACTGTGCCACGCAGAGCTACTACGCGGCGACGTTAGGCTCACTTGGAGGAAGCTCTGGCTGAACAAGAGGAGCAACTCCAAGGTGAGGACACTTGGTCGGCGGGTCAAACGGGAGATAGTGCTGGTTCTGGTAAAGCGGAGGAACAGACTTGGTGAAGGCTGGGTGATCAGAGTAAGTGACGGCGGCTGGAGCGCAGAACGATTTGATGAGAGACATGAGGGGACACGCGTGGCTGTACACACAGACGAGCTGCCGTCGGCTAACAGCCTGCCGGGGGAGCACTGCACAGTTGTGTATCACACATGGACGAGACACTGGGGGTGAAACGCAAGCAGACTAACCTGTTAGCACAGAGAGGTAGTGGTTCTCAATCGCGACACTGAGACAGCATAGCTCTGGCTATGCACTTCTAGAAGAATCGCAGTCTGGCCAGAGAGCATGATGGTCGAGGCGAGGAGACGTGTGACTGTGGTGTGAAACACACGTATGAGACTTTCAGGTTCGTCGCCTGAGCGCTGATAACCTACAAGAGAATCCGCTGGGTAAAACAATCAGAGACTTAGTCGGGGTGGGTAAGCACAGAGAGTCGGTTTTCTGCGCACTTAACTCACAGAAGACTTGATGGTGCACTGTCGTTGGTAACACTGAGCACTTTGCCAGGTGCTCTATACGGAAGAAAGTTGGCCTGCGCGTCTATAGTTGGGCGAGGGCAGACTCGGTACTGGCCGCGTTAACATTGCATCGTACGTAGCCAAAAGTGGGCAGGATCCCGAGCTCCTTGTCTCTAGCGCATGCTTTATAGCGAACCGACTGCTGGAAGAATGTCGGCTTGAAAAGAGAATCTATGGACCTGGTCCAATGGAGGCTAGTCGCAGCAGGTGAATACTGGTCGACAGGTAGGGTTTCCATTTGGAATAGCACACCAAGTCGGTTGTGCTCGTAGATGGAGTGCACCTGAGTGTGGATGTAGTAGCCATTGTGTTAGTATCGGGGGCACACGTCACGGACACACGGCAGCAGACATAGTGCAGTCTTCAGCGGAATCATGTCCTCGCATGAGTTTACACTAATTAAATCAATTAGTTGCTATTCTGAACAGTAATGGCAGTAATTATAACGGGCAGAACACTAAGTGGGTACAGTGGTCGGGAGGTAGACGAATTAATATTATGACTGTATGTAGAGTACCTTGCTCTCTCATTTGGAGGTGTGGACAATCTTCCAGAATGTCCGCTGGGGGGGTAGCGAAAGAAATCCGAAAGACGTGACATATATAGCTCCCTCGGGTTTGGGTGATACGCTCTCGAGGGGACTTCCAAAGGCAGTTCATTTGGGCTATCTGTGCTGGGGAGCCACCACAGGCTTTGTGAGACCAATGTGTCACCCCCCCACAACCGCATTGCGAAGATGCAAGAAGGCCGCATATATGTACAAAAGAAGTAAGTGTCCAGAAAATCATTGTTTAAGGGCTTCTAATTTCAGTGGCAAGCTTGGCAAATCTTAATTGGGGCAGTAATGGGTTAAGTTTCACTTGCCCTGGGGCGCACTGCATTTTGAGGCAATATCTCAGTTCTTGTTTGTCAGACAGCCAATGGTGAATTATATAATAAGCTGTTTGCTTCGCAACTGAAATTATTTTTGAGCAGCTGGGTGTGTGAATGATAGCTGTCAACCGTGTAGATTATACATTAAAGCAAAACATTTAGGTTCAATTATTTTATTTTAATTTGTGCATTTGCAGTAACACCAGTACGTCATGCCAATTAAACATTTCTACAAGTCCAAGTAATGTTGGTGAGAAGTGCCAGGCGGATGCAGATTATAATGTCCCTCAGTAGATTTAATAATTCTGACTGCTCCATACTGGCCAAGAATCAGGTGACCAGCAGGGTAGCAGCGTCAATACTTGTAAACGGAAGTCATGGGAGGAATTTTGACAGAGTATCTCGGAAAGCAGTACATTGTGCGAGCAGTTAATCATAAGTTATTGGAAAATCAGCCAAGCGAAAGTATTTATTTTCCTGGTGTGGGGGCTTTACCAAGTTTTGTCTCAACGTCTAGACGAGACGAGTTGAATCTAATCACAAACACAAATGTAATCGAGTTTGGTGAGACTGCATATTCGCACTGTCAACCTGGCAGTGTGGGTACCTGAATATTGACACGTTGTTCTATTCATGGACATCAGCCCTAGTACACTGTACTACCCAAGCACTCCACTATGCTTACAAACTACATTACACAAATAATTACCACAAACTACATTTCACACAACTACATTTACACAACTCATCTAAATGTAACCTATTTGTAATGGAGAACTGCATCCATAAAGTTAACAATATGTGTAAATGTAGATCATCGATAAATACCTTGTGAATAGGAACATCCTAAGTACCTTTGTGTAAATGTATGAACTCTCCATAAGTAACTATGTGTAAATGTAGAACTATCTAATGACCATGTGGAATAAGCATATGAAGCCTTTGTGTTAAATGGTAGAAACTATCACTAATAGACCTATGTGTAAATGTGACTATATTGCAAATTTTGTCAAAGTGAACTCATCAATCAGTATACCTAATGTGTAAATGTAGAACTCATCATGAAAAACGCTATGTGTAAATGTAGAAACCTCAATCCATATAAGATACCTATGTGTGTAAATGTAGGAGACAACTCCTCCATAGATGGATGTGAACTTCACAGTGAACGGGGTCAAACATTTGGTCTGGGCCATTATTCACTAGGGCAGTCCACTGGGCCGAATGGGCATATTCACTGGAGGCACTGATTTCACTAAGGCGACCTGGGCCATACATAGTTCACTAGGCTTGTCAGTAGGCCAATCACTCGAGGACTATTTCACGCTATATCCATGACTTACTGGCCATATCAGACATCGGGGTATTCTGGCAGGGCATATTGCACTAGCGGCGTCACTGGGCCACTATTCATGAGGGGCGTCACTGGACCATATTCACTAGACGCGTCAGCGGGCCATATTCATACGAGGCGTCACTGGGCATTTCACGAGAACGCATCATGGGCCATATTACAGACATTGGTCACTGGCGCATATTCATACTCACGGGTATCACTTATGGGGCAGGGCACTATTCACTAAGGCGTCACTTGGGCATAATATTCACGTAGAGGCGTCACTGGGGCTCACTATGGAGTACTCATAACGTTTCACTAGACGTTCAACTGGGCATATTCACTAGAGGCGTCACTGGGCAAATTCACTAGACGTGTCACTGGGCATATTAACTAAAGACATCACCTGGGTCATTTCACTAGAACAGCGTCACCGTGGGCATTTTACTAGATGCACACTGGGTGACAGCGTGCTAGGTGTTAGAGCGTTGGACTAGTAACTGAAAGTGAGAAAATCTGGCATTTTGCCCTGGAACAAGGCAGTTAACACTGTTGTAGGCCGTCATTGAAAATAAGAATTTGTTCTTATAGTCTTAACTGACTTGCCTAGTTAAATAAAGGTTAAACAAAAAAAATTCACTAGACGCGTCACCTGGGCCATATTCACTAGACGTTTCACCGGGCCATATTCACTAGACACGTCACCTGGGTCATATTCACTATACGCGTCACCTGGGTCATATTCACTAGATGCGTCACCTGGGCCATATTAACTAGACGTGTCACCGGGCCATATTCACTGAACATCAAATGTAAAAAAAAAAATGCCTTAACTTGTCCAATAAGAACTCCCTTTTTCGCTTTCCGTAGCAAAAGTTTTGTTATGGTGTGCACTAATGAATAGGACCCTGACATTTACCCTGACCCTTACCCTGGCCCTTAGCCTGACATTTACCCTGACACTTACCCAGACACTTACCCTGACATTTACCCAGACATTTACCCTGACATTTACCCAGACCCTTACCCTGACACCTACCTTGACACTTACCCTGACATTTACCCTGACATTTACCGTGAAATTTACCCAGACCCTTACCCTGACACTTACCCTGACATTTACCATGAAATTTACCCTGACATTTACCCTGACATTTACCCAGACCCTTACCCTGACACTTACCCTGCCACTTACCCAGACACTTACTCTGACACTATGAACTCACCATACCACCCACACTCCTCCCAACATCTTCATCAGCTCATTGGCTACATTTAGCTCAACTTGTTGACGTTATTATCTCGTTGAGAGTGTCTAGCAGTGACAAACAGTGAGAGAAGATGCAGAATATACCACAATGGGATTCTCAGATTGCCTGACCTGACCAGCCCAGCCCACGGAGAGCCGAGGCAAGGCTGAGCTTGTCACATTGTGCAAGGTGCAGAGAGTAGAATTCTTGTAGTAAAAATAAAAAGTGACAGAATATTGATTTGCTTATCTCTGCTGTGCAGACACACAGAAGTGAAGGGCGAGTTTGGAGGTGGGGGGGTGGGGGGTGGGGGAGTTGGTTATCAGGCTTCCGCGTCTGATAGAGGAAACAGTGAGAGAGGGGGGAAAAAATGATTCCTTAACCGATTGGTTAACTTCAATTTTTGTTCCACTTTCTTCTGGTGCATTACAGTAAGAGCCCGAGGCACTTTTACAGTACATGAAAAGTAGTGGAGCTTTTTTGATGTTGATAGGATTATTCACGGCCAAATAGATAGCTCAATGAATGTTGCTTTTTTATCTGTAATGGCTATTGATGGATGATTCATCAATATCCTGGCTGTGTAATTGGGTAAATGAATCATGTGGAACCATCACAATAACCTACAGTTGATGTACTCAATTTAATTTGTGGTTAAGAGAACCAATCAACACAGCCTATTATCAACACAGCCTATCATCAACACAGCCTATCATCAACACAGCCTATCATCAACACAGCCTATTATCAACACAGCCTATTATCAACACAGCCTATCATCAACACAGCCTATTATCAACACAGCCTATCATCAGTATGAAAACATCACCCTGACACAGTTTTTTGCAAAAAAAGTCAAATGTCACAGTAGCTGATGTTTTTCTCAATACACTGAGGTCAATGGGAAAAGATGAGTGTCACAGAGTTTATGCTTTTTGTCAGTACATTGGGTTCAATGGGAAAATATGAGTGTCACAGGGTTGATGATTTTCTCAATCCATTGCATTCAATGGGAAAAGATGAGTGTCACAGGGTTGATGCCTAAGTGAATACATGAAATTCGATAGGGGAAGATTAGCGTCACAATATGGACACATATAGAAAGGTATCACAGACATGACCCTTGTCCTCCTCCCTCCATCCCTCCCTCCACCCTCCTCTCCCTCCCTCCTCCTCCCTCCTCCCTCCCTCCCTCCCTCCTCCCTCCTTCTTTCCCCTTGAATCTATCTATTCTTCTCTCCATCTCTTCTCTCCCCTCCTCCTTGCTCTCTCTCCTCCCTCCCCCTTCTCTCGTCCTCTCTTTCACGCTCTCCTCTTCCCTCCTCTCTCTCTTCTCCTCTCTCCCCTCCTCTCCATCTGTCGCTATCTCCTCTCTCTCTCCCACCTTCCCACCCTCACTCCACTTTCCCACCATCCACAGATAGGATAATGTTGCATGAGATATGCATCAAATGTAATGCGCAAGTCCAATACATTGCATTCAATTGAAAAAGTTGTGATAGACCTGCAATGTGGAAAATTGGGTGAAGACTCAGACAGAAAGACAGACAGACAGACACAGACACAGACACAGACACAGACACAGAACAACACAGACACAGAACAACACAGACACAGACACAGAACAGCAGACACAGACACAGACACAGGCACCAGACACAGAGCACAGACACAACACAAGACACAGACAGGAGTCAGCAGGCAGGCAGGGCAGCAGGCCAGGCAGCAGACAGACATATCCCACTACAGACTGACATGACAGGCAGGCAGACTCTAAATTCACACACTAAATCTAAACTAACCTAGCTGCATGTCCACATCCTGAAACAAACCCTAACCCTAGCCTTAACCCTTAACCCTAGCCATAGCCATAGCCTTAACTAGCCTTAGAGCTTAAACCTTAGCCATAGCCTTACCCTAGCCAAGCACTAGCCTTAAGACCTTACCCAAGCCATTAGCCATAGCCTTAACCCTAGCCTAGACCTAACCTTAGCCCATAGCTTAAACCGCTAGCCCAGCCCTAAGCCTTAGACCTAACCCTGAGCCATAGCCAGTAGCCTTAACACCTGCCTTAGACCTAACTTAGCCAATGCCTAACCCTAGCCTATGACCTAACCCTAACCCTAGCCCATAAGCCTTGAACCCTAGCCTTAGACTAATCCCTTAGCCAATAGCCTTAACCCTAGCTCTTAGAAACCTAACCCTAGCATAGCCCGTAACCCTATAGGGTTAGCCTTTACGACCTAACCCTAGCCTTAGCCTTAGCCGTAACCTAGCCTTAGTCCTTAACCCTAGTCCTAAGACCTAACCCTAGCCATAGCCCGTAACCCTAGCCTTAATTGTGTTGTTGACCTAACCCTAGCCATAGCCTTACCCTAGCCTTAGACCTAACCCTAGCCATACCAACCCGCATTAGACCTAACCCTAGCCATAGCCTTAACCCTAGCCTTAGACCTAACCCTGCCATAAGCCCTACCTAGCCATAGCCTTATTACCCTAGCCTTAGACCTAACCCTAACCCAGCCATAGCTAACCCTAGCCTCTAAACCCTAAACCCTAACCATAGCCTTAACCCTAGCCTTAGCCTAACCCAGCCATAGCCCTAACCCTAGCCCTCCACATCCTGGCTCAGCTCTTGAGGTTAAAGGTTGGCCAGGAAATGGACAAGAAGTTAGGGCTATGGCTAGGGTTAAGGTTGACCTACGATGGAGATGAAGCCAGGGTAAGGTTGACCTAGGATGTGGAGATTAAGCCAGGGTTAAGGTTGACCTAGGATGTGGAGATGAAGCCAGGGTTAAGGTTGACCTACGATGTGGAGATGAACCAGGTTAAGGTTGACCTGAGATGTGGAGATGAAGCCAGGGTTTAAGGTTGACCTACGATGTGGAGATGAAGCCAGGGTTAAGGTTGAGCTGAGATGTGGAGATGAAGCCAGGGTTAAGGTTGACCTAAGATGTGGAGATGAGTAAGGTAGGGGTAGTGGACATGAAACTAGGGTTAGATTCTTAACCCTAGACATTACCCTAACCTTAACACAATTAACAATTCTCGGCAGAATGGTTGAGGCTAGAAATAAAATGAATGTGTGGGACCGTTCAACAGGTGTTCCCGATGAGTGCAAGCCTACGTCAGACCATGTGAAATTAACTAATCACAGTGAAAACTTGGTCCCACAGAGAACAAGGTTTTTCATCTAAAGGAAATCATTACCTTCAGCCCTCATATAGCCATGACACCTCCGACGACTGCGATTGAGCTAGCTAACCGTCCTTGCACACAACCAATCATGACCTTTATAGGGATGCTCTGTGTTGAAGTTCACAGGGCATCAGCTTCACAGGGCATTCAGATTACAGGAAGTGACGTAATTGGGGGTCATAGGGGGCGGTTTCAAAGGGTTAATCTTCCCAAATTGGAAACATTTGTGACCGGGGGACCGGCGTATGAAATTTGATGTCAATTGACCCAAAAGCGTGTTTGACCTCCATTGGACACAATGGTCCTCCAGTTGTATAAACTAAGAGGCTTGTTATGAATTATTGATAGGATATTGGTCAATTTGTATTCGATTAACTTGAAGCTATGTCAAAAGTCCTTTCCTCGATTCATTGCATCCTCCTTCCTCATCCTCCTTTTAAAATTGTCAAACGGATGTGAGGATATCACCTTGGATTCACACCAGGTTAGACAGACATTTGGATGCCATACAGACCCCGCTTTCTTTGCCATCACTTGTCATAATAAAGTTATAATTTTTCGGGAGATGTTAGAACCACAAACTGACAGAAGTTGGCTTTCTTATTACGATCATAATGATGAAAGTCCATGAATTACGGCGGTGCTATTTACTGGGGAAGACATGGTGACGGGGTGAAAAATCCACGATAAAGGAATATAATCAGAAAATCTATCCCAGTTATTTCCTCTAGAAAATGTATGTCCAAATTTAAGAAAAGCCTATGAATATAACTGTAGGTGAAATCGAACTTCAAGCATTGTAGTTTTCTATGAACCTAATCTGACAGTGTATTTACTAAGTTCCACTACTGTAATTTCACACCACTACTATCATTTCGCACCACTACTGTAATTTCACGCTGTCTCGTTCTTACATGCATTACAATTATGTTTTAGAATCTTACCATTTTCAAGAAGCATTTTCAACATCTTACATGCAGTGTCACATACAGTTCGTTTTCATTTCTTCACCTTTCATATACTTAATCTGGAAACACACACATGTTCTACGTAGGATAGACACAATTAAACATCTATGTAGAAGAGTAAAGTTGTGTAATTCTTCTTTAGATTTTCCTACTGGGTAGAGTCAGTAGTTGTTTTGGTTGAACTCATTTGAACTCAGCAGTTGGTTGCCATAGCAGCCCGTGTCTAGGCTATGACTTCAGTGTTGAGAACTACAATGATAACAATGACAATGACAGAACAATGACACTGGTCAGACATAAGATATTGCCAAGTCAAGAACAGAACGTCACTCTCATTTACAGCGTTGTCGTACTTCCAACAGTGCTGTTACAACACATCAGAAATACATTACTGACAATTAAAGATCTTCACTGATGAACGGGGAGGTGAAGGTCCCTGACAGATAGACAGACACTGACACTCCCTCTGCAGAGTTTACGTTCTTACAATGTTCATCTTGAAACCTTTGTCATTGAAACAATGGAGTTGTCATCTTATTCAAGAAAAAAAATCTAAATTGATCCCTCAACTAACTTAGCCAATAGAAAGATCTCAAGGACATGTGGGAAAACTATCCCCCCCCCCCCCCCCCCACACACACACACAAAAGAAAGGAACGAGAACGGCTGATTAAATTGTCTTCATTTACTTAACTTGCTGCTAATATTTCAATTAGAGCGACTGGAGGCAGTGACACTGTAGGGTTAAAAATGGAACAGGAGAGAATTAGTCCCACTGAGTAATAGCAAGGGAAATGAAGATTTTCGTCTGTTTCCTCTCTTCCACTCACATGAGACACTATCATCCCTCCGGCTCTGTTCATCTCTGACACTCACCCTCATATTCATGTCACTCAATTAAAATATATCCTTTATCAAGGTTCCATTCACTTACATTGTATAAAACATCTAGAGTTCAGCCTCCACAGCTTTCCTTGTGTTGAGTATTGACTAGTTAGTCCTCTGTAAGGAACAACAGATACAAGTTACAATCGTTAGCTGCTAGAGAGAGAGAGAGAGGAGAGATCCGCATGAATTTGACAAAAAAAAGCACATTTGAGACTTCCTTTCCCCTCCTCTGCCCTTTCCAATTACCATAAACCCACTCACTCATGATAACCATTAATGTAGAGTCTTATTAAAAACCTATCAATACACATGCTGCCACGCCGCTAATGGCCAGGAATTCCTCTCAGTTAAATCTCGACTTTGGTGTTCCAGTCAGGACTAATGAGATCCATCCCTCAGCATCTCTTTGGGCTAAATCACCTTTATTTGTATCTGCCTACTCCTCGCTGCTGGTAATTTATAGAAGTGTCGTACAATGGGAGATGCATTATGCCTCTGGAGCCTGGGGGGCTGTGTTGTGTTGTGCTGTGGCTGGCTGCTGGCTGCTGGCTGCTGGCTGCTGGCTGGCTGTGCTTCCCTTGCCTCCCTCTCTCTCTGGGTGATTCAGGTTTAGGGAACCATAGGGAGTCGTTAATTGTTCTTGGTCAGGGCTCGGGCAATAAAAAGGTCTGCCGCCGCCACTGATGAGGCATTGCTGTCTAGAAGTTGATCTTTAATGCCAAGTCACAGAGAGGGCAGGGTGGGTTGTGAAGCTGCAGCTAGCCGAGCTCTTTCACGGGGGGAATTTGCCCTCTAACTCAGGGGAGGAATTGAATATTGCTCTATCAATCTGAGTGTTTTACGGCTCCAGGTCTTCCCAGCCGTGAGAAATGTGGGGGGGTGTATTTACACTGTCATTTACTGTCCACTGAGTCAGAATCTGAATCTCAAATGGCACTCAGTTCCCTATATAGTGTAATATTTTTGGTCAGAGCCCACTGGTACAAAGTAGTGACGGAAATAGGTCACCATTGGAGATGCAGACAGAGGAAAACTTCCATGTGCTTTGGGAGTAGTGAGTGAGTTTAAACCATAAAAGGGCTAAAATGCACCTAATCGAACTAAGAGACTTTAACCCTTGTGTTAGCGTTCCGGTCTGTGGGACCCATTTTCAATGTCTGTCTCCCTGCCTGTCTGCCTGGCTTCCGCTTTTCTCGCACTCTTTACCCTTTATAGTGTGTGAAACTACATAATGTCTTGCGGGAACCTGCACAATGTTATTACAATACATTATTTCGTCACATTATTTCGATACATTGTAAAAAATTCGGTATTTTCCAAGACTAACTCAGCCAGGTGCAAATTGGGGGAGAGACACAACAAATTAATAGCTTGCATTTGTGGCTCCTTACCACAATCAATCAGTAAATAATCTCTGCTCAGAGGGCCATAGAAAACATTTTTTCCAGAGAGAGAAGCTAGTGTGGGAGAAGCGTCTTCCATTTTGGAAGATGAAGACTTTTCAGAATATGAGGATCGTGTCTCTGTCAATTCGGAGTCTGACAGTGAGTTGGAAGAAGATGAGATTGACCCTCAGCTAGCCCCAGGACCAACCCGTCAGCAGCCAGCCCCAGGACCAGCCCGTCAGCGACCAGCTCATCAGCAGTCTGCAGGAGGATAAATATGGATGTCCATTTAAAAAAATGTTTTTTATTCCTTCTTGCTAAAGGAATGAGCCACCCCGCATGGCTGCCAATGTGATACGGATGCAACTAGGGCCGACTCGGATGGCGGTTACTCATGTGCAGGACATAAAGTCTTGTTTTGAACAGTTCATCCCAGACACCATCCATAAAATCATTCTGGACTGCACTAATTTGGAGGGAAGGCATGTTTTTGGAGAGAGTTGGAAGGAGATGGACCTAACTCATTTACATGCATACTTTGGGGTTCTTATCCTTGCTGGTGTTTTCAGATCCAATGGAGAATCCATAGAATCCATATGGGATGCAGAAACAGAACTTTTCCGTGCAACAATGACTCCGGAAAACTTACACATTATTTCCAGGATTTTCCGCTTCGATAACCGAGACACCAGACCAGCTCGGCGGCAGAGAGAAAAGCTAGCTGCAATCAGGTCAGTGTGGGACAAGTGGGTGGATCACCTTCCACTGTTTTAAAACCCTTGGCCCAACGTTTCTATTGATGAGCAGCTTATGCCATTTAGGGGCCGCTGCCCCTTCAGGCAGTACATACCGTCTAAACCCACAAAATATGGAATCAAGATCTGGACTGCTTCATCATAAGCGTGGAACGTGTAAGTACTCGGAAGCTAGATGGAGGGTTCCCTGAGAAGAACCAAGGGATGCGGGTTGTCCTGGCCATGACACATGGACTCCGTGGCCACAACATCACATGCGATAACTTTTTTACTTTGCAGAAGCTGGGACAGGAGCTCCTCAAGAGGAAGCTGACGATGGTAGGAACAGTACAAAAAAAAACAAGCCAGATATCCCATTTCAGCTGTTGAATACATGGAATATGCTTATCAATTCCTCTAAGTTTGTGTTCACGGCCAACACGTCCCTAGTGTCCTACGTGCCAATGAAAGGCAAAAATGTGGTACTCAAGAGTACGCTGCATAGGGATGGGAGAATCTGTGGTCAGGAACATCAAAAATAAGAAATCACAATGGATTACAAAGGAGGGGTGGACAATTTAGACTGGCTGGCTACAGCTGCAAAAGAAGAACTCTATGCTGGCCACTTGTAACATTCTTCAACATCTTGGCGTACAATGCATTTGTCATCTGGATGGTGTTGAACCCAGATTGGAACAGAGGGAAGCTCCAGAGGAGACGGCTCTTTCTAGAGGAGCTGGGCAAGGCGTTGGTAAGACCTCAAATCCAGAGGAAGCAACATATCCCAAGGACCCAGTTTCTGCAGCCATCGTGAGGAGGATTCAGGAGGATTATGTTGGTGCCCCATCCTCCCGACCCACAGGACCAACTACTCCAATACCGGAAGTAAGTGTGAGTGATGTTGTTGCATTTATCATTTCCATAAAATACTCTGTAAAATGTGTCCCTCCAATTTGTTCAGCCCAAAGCAATAAACATCAATAGTAATGAAAACCTTGTTTCATTTATATTTGTTCAAGATAAACATGATTTATTCCACCCATGTCTTGATTTTAATTGATTTGTTTACACAAATTACATTTAATTAAAACATTTACGAATAGCGCTTTTATTGATAAATGTGATCTAACAGAGGTAAATGGCAAATATTAACCATGTATAAGGTCTATATTGCTTGTAATTGATATAAGTCAACATCTAAGTAGTAAGTATTAAGTATTTTTATTTAAATTGCATTGCCTGTATGGTTAAAAAAAAAAAAAATTGTTGTTGGTCCTTCAGACCTGCAAACATTGGGTGAATAACAAAAACATGAACACCACACAAGGGTTAAATAGTGGTAATGATGCTACCACCCTATGAATCTGTCTAGTAGTGGTAATGATGCTACCACTCTATGTATCTCTTTGTCTAGCCTGTCTAGGAAAGGGGTTCCGCTACATTCCACTGAAAAGGCAGCGCGCGAAATTCAAAAAATATTTTTTAGAAATATTTAACTTTCACACATTAACAAGTCCAATACAGCAAATGAAAGATAAACATCTTGTGAATCCAGCCAACATGTCCGATTTTTTAAATGTTTTACAGCGAAAACACCACGTATATTTATGTTAGCTCACCACCAAATACAGAAAAGCACAGACATTTCTTTCACAACACAGGTAGCTTGCACAAAACCCCCAAATAGAGATAGAATTAGTCACTAACCAAGAAACAACTTCATCAGATGACAGTCTTATAACATGTTATACAATAAATCTATGTTTTGTTCGAAAAATTTGCATATTTCAGGTATAAATCATAGTTTTACATTGCAGCTACAATCACAAATAGCACCGAAGCAGCTAGAACAATTACAGAGACCAACGTGAAATACCTAAATACTCATCATAAAACATTTATGAAAAATACATGGTGTACAGCAAATGAAAGACAAACATCTTGTGAATCCAGCCAATATTTCAGATTTTTTAAGTGTTTTACAGCGAAAACACAATATAGCATTATATTAGCTTACCACAATAGCCAAAAACACAACCCATTTATCAGCAGCAAAAGTTAGCGATCGCAAAAAAACAGCAAAAGATATATAATTTTTCACTAACCTTGACAAGCTTCATCAGATGACAGTCCTATAACATCAGGTTACACAATACACTTATGTTTTGTTCGAAAATGTGCATATTTAGAGCTGAAATCCGTGGTTATACGTAGCGGCTTTTTTCCAGAATCTCCGGATATATTTCTGACACTCACCTATTCTGACCAAATAACTCATCATAAACTTTACTAAAAAATACATGTTGTACAGCAAATGATAGATACACTAGTTCTTAATGCAATCGCCGTGTTAGAATTCTAAAAATAACTTTAGTACGACATACAGCTTACGTTATAGCGAGACAGCGCCCAAAATCAGGGCGGAAAATAATACTAAACATTTTCGACAGAAATACGAAATAACATCATAAATGGGTCCTACTTTTGCTGAGCTTCCTTCAGAATCTTGTACAAGGGGTCTTTTGTCCAGAATAATCGTTGTTTGGATTTAGAATGTCCTCTTCATCTGTCGAATTAGCAACCAAAGCTAGCCAAGTGGCGCAAAGCTGTCCATCTCCACCAAACGCAGAGAACGGAACACTCCAAAACTCCCGATAAACTTTCAATAATCTGATAAAACTATATTGAAAAAACATACTTTACGATGATACTATCACATTTATCAAATACAATGAAAGCCGGAGATATTAGCCGTCTATAACGAAAGCTTTTCAGAAGGCAATCCAGAGTTCCTTCCCGCGCCTTGCTGAACAAAGGAAATTGGGGTCATGTCATTCCAAGAGCTCTCTTTTGACCTCAGATAAAGCTAGACACCCCATTCCACCTCTCACTGCCTATTGACATCTAGTGGAAGGCGTATGAAGTGCATGTATATCCATAGATTTCAAGCAAATGAATAGGGAGGCCCTGGAACAGAGCCTCGATTTCAGATTTTTCACTTTCTGACAGGAAGTTTGCTGCAAAATGAGTTCTGTTTTACTCACAGATATAATTCAAACGGTTTTAGAAACTTGAGAGTGTTTTCTATCCAATAGTAATAATAATATGCATATTGTACGAGCAAGAATTGAGTACGAGGCAGTTTAATTTGGGAACGATTTTTTACAAAGTGAAAACAGCGCCCCCATATCCCAAAGAGGCTAGTAGTGGTAATGATGCTACCACCCTATGAATCTGTCTAGTAGTGGTAATGATGCTACCACCCTATGAATCTGTCTAGTAGTGGTACTGATGCACTACTGAGTTGCATCCAGACTACCGATCAAATAATCGAATGTCAGTTGGACCTGGACGCTATAGATTGTGGGAGCGAAGATGGCCTTGTGTTTTTTGGTTAGAGAGAGTTGGAAGGTAGAATGGACTTACTCATTTTATGCATTTTGGTTTTATCCTTGCTGGTGTTTTCAGATCAAATGGAGATTAGATCCATATGGGGATGAGAAACAGAACTTTTTGTGCAAACAATGATCCGGACACTTTATCACATTTTGGCAAGGAATTTATTCGCTGTTTCGATATTATACCTGAGACACCAGACCAGAATCGGCGGAGAGAAAGCTAGTGCTGGCAATCTATAGGTCAGTGTGGACAAGTGGTGGAGGGTGGATGACTTTCCACCTGTTCTATACAACCTCGCTTTGGCCATACGTTATTCTAATTGATCGATGAGGAGTTGACTTTTATGGGGCACATTATTATCGGGGACTGGCTGTCTGCCTATCAGTGCAGTACAAGGCACATCAACACTGTCATCGTCATATATAATATGGAATTAGATGCTGGACTGGTTCATCATTTCATGACGTGGACGTCGGTTAAGGTACTGTAAGCGTGGGAAGACGATGGAGGGTTTGTTCCCTGATGAAGTGAAGCAAAGAGGATCGGGTTGTCCCTGAGCAATAAGAACACGCTGGACTCCGTGGCGAACAATGTTACGAGACGTGATTTAAGAAGGAATCTTTTATCTTTCTAGATCTTTTGGCCGAGAGCAATGTGGGACTGGAGGCTCGCTAGGCAAATTGTGGGAGGTAAGCTGGCACAGACGATGGTTAGGGGGGAAGGGTACGACATGGATAACAAATTTCAGCAGAAAAAAAACATATGCAGCTATAACAATTTCGTCCAGGGGCTTTGGAATTGACATGGGAGGGACTTGGCTATCAAATCAGTTGCCTCTAAGGGTCTTTGGTGGGTTACATAATCTTGGCAACACGTCATAAGTGGGTCCTAGGCAACGGTGCGAATGAAAGATGGCTAATAAGTGGTGGATACTACCTCCCAACGGGAGGGTAGTTCGGCTACTTATAGGGCATTGGGGAGGGAAATCTGTGGGTCAGGAAGATCCTAAAAAGTGCAGGAGGAACAAATGATTACAAAGGGAGTGGCGGACTATGTAGGATTGGCTTGCGCATAAGTGCAAAAAGGAAGAACTACTTATGAGGCACCAACTTGTTAATCTTCTTCACATCGTTGGAGTACATGCAGTGGATTTTGATAGCATGCTCGGGCTGGTGGTGTAGTAGGTGATGGCCCAGCATTCTGGAAAGTAGGAAGGCACTCTCGAAGAACGGGTAAGGCGTACTCTATCACATGATGAGGAAGGCTGGACGTCACGGGGCGTTGAGTAGACATCAATCAGAGGAAGCAATCATATAGGACCAGTTTTCTGGGCAGGCATCGTGAGGAGGATTCAGGGGATTATGTTGGTGCACATCCTCCCGGCCAAGGACAACTATCAATAGGGAAGTAACGTGTGAGTGATGTTGTTTGCATTTAATCATTTTCATAAATCTCTTGTAATGTGTCCCTCCATTTGTTAGAGCGTCACAATATGATGATCTTCCGACGGGGCACATATATATCAATCGCAATATATTATTTGCACGGAAAATTTGTGTAATCTTAGCTAATTGTGACTGGTTTCAATGAATAAACATTTTGTATTCGCATTCCCCAATGTCTCTTTGATTTTTGAATTGGATTTGGTTTTCGAATTGCAACACAAATCTTACGATTACTATATTGAAAACATTTTACGAATAGGGTTCTCTTAATTGGATAATGTGAATTGTACCAGAAGGTCATATAGGGGTAAAAATATTAAAACATCTATTATATGAGCTATTAAGGGTCTATAATATAGGCTTGTAATTGTGATAGCGGGCATACGATACACACTCTATATAGTAGGTAAGTATTTAGTATTATTTGATGTGATATTGGCTCTTGGGCACTGGTATTGGGTGTTTAGAATACAAAAAGAGAATTAGCATGTGGGTTGGTGAGCTCAACCTTCATATCAGGTATGCGAAACTATTGGGTCAAAGCTAGCAAAGAAAGCTAGAAGCACTAACAAGGTTAGAATTGTAGCTGGTGGGTAGAATCAGTGGGAGTGGCTAACCGAGGAAGTTGTCCGAGTGAAATTCAGTAATGGAAATTGCTAGTTAGTAGGTCGTACCCTAAATTAGAGGGGATGCTAGAAACCGAATTACTATCTCGCTCATAAATTCTTTTAGGATCTGCTGTTAGTGGGAAAGAGGGTTCGCTATCTTCTCTGGGATACAAAGAGACGAAAGGGGGCTGCGGAATTCAAAAAATAATTTTTTAGGGGAAATATTATAGACACTTGTATCAGAACATAGATTTAAAAAGGTTCAGATACCAAGCAAATGAAAGATGGAACATTTGTCGACATCAAGAACATATAGAATGTACCAGAAATTCTTTTAATAATTGCGGGTATTTAAGAAAGACGGGTAAGACAGGGGTAATATTGTAGCTGTGATAAGGCAGTCAATTACCTACATAAACAGACAGCATCTTGTTTTCATTTCAGCAGGCACAGGGGTAGCTCTCAGGGGTACAATATGAGGACCAAATAGAGATAGGAATGTATCATAACCAAGAAACACTTCATCAGGATGACAGTATTGTATACAGTTGGTTATTATACTCAATAAATCTAATTGTTTTGTTCGAGCGAAAAATTTGATATTTCAGTGTATAAATCATATTTTACATTGGAGCATCATACAATTACAAAATACGCACGGTAAGACAGCTAGAACCAATTAAAAGGTAGACTAGGCAACGTGAGAATTCTAAAATCGTCACATAAAACATTATATGGAAAAAATATGGGTACAAATGGCCACATTGACAAGACAAACACTATGGTAATCCAGTCCGAAGTATTCTCAGATTGTTTTGAAGCAGAGTTTGACAGCGAAAGCACAATATAGCCATATATTAAGTTGACCAAATAGCCAAAAACAACCCATTCTAAGATAGCCAGCAAAGTTAGCGGGAGTGCCGCAAAAAAAGGGCAAAAAATATCATAATTTTTCACTAAACCGTTGGAACAAGTCTTATCAGATGACAGTCCCTATAACATCAGGTACACAAGACATTATGTTTTGTTCGAAAATGTGCATATTTAGAGAGCTGAAAATCCGTGTTATAGCGTAGCGGCTTTTATCCAGATCTCGGAGATATTCTTGCACTGTGGTCACCGATTTGACAATAACTTCATCATGAAACTTTAGCATAAAATAAGTACAGTGTGTACAGCAATAGTAGGATAACTAGTTCTTAATGCATCTTGCCGTTGTTGAATTCTAAAAATATTTAGTACGGACATGCAGCTTACTTATCAAGTCGAGAGGACAGGCTCCAAAAGTAGGTGGGGAAAATAATATAAACATTTTCGACAGAAGACCTGAGCAATAACCATCATAAAATGAGCCTCATCTGTTTGGCTGAGCATTCCTTCATGAATCCTTGTGACGCAAGGGTTCTTTGATCAAGGAAGTAGATCGTGTTGTTGATTTAGAAATGCTCCTTCTTCATCTCGTTACGAATTGCACCCAACAGCTGAGCCAAGTGGCGCACAGCTGTCATCGTCCACAAACGCAGACGATACGTGAACACTCCAAAACTCGGCATCATAGACTTCTCGCATAATCTAGATAACACTATAATGTGAGGAAAAACATACTCTTTTAGGATCGGATACTATCAACATATTATCAAGATACAATGAAAAGCGGAGATATTCTAGCCGTCGATAAAGGAAAGCGTTTTAACGAGGACAATCCAGAGTTCCTTCCGCGCCTTCCTGAAAAGGAAATTGGGGTCATGTCATTCCAAAGCTCTCTTTTGACCTCAGATAAAGCTAGACACCCATTCCACCTCTCACTGCCTATTGAATCTAGTGGAAGGCGTATGAAGTGCATGTATATCCATAGATTTAAGCAAATGAATAGGGAGGCCCTGAAGAGCCTCATTTCAGATTTTTCACTTTCTGACAGGAAGGAAGTTTGCTGCAAATGAGTTCTGTTTTACTCACAGATATAATTCAAACGGTTTTAGAAACTTGAGATGTTTTCTATCCAATAGTAATAATAATAATATGCATATTTTGACGAGCAAGAATTGAGTACGAGGCAGTTTAATTTGGGAACGATTTTTTACAAAGTGAAAACAGCGCCCCATATCCAAGGGCTGTGTGGTATGATGCTACCACCTACCTGATTGGTTAGTAGTGGTAATGATGCTACCCTATGATCTGTCTAGTAGTGGTACTGATGCTACACTATGAATCTGTTAGTAGTGGTAATGATGCTAACCTATGAAATCTGTCTAGTAGTGTGTATGATGCTACCACCCTATGATCTGTCTAGTTAAGTGGTATCTGATGCTACCCCCTATGAATCTGTCTAGTAGTGGTAATGATGCTACCACCTATGAATCTGTCTAGTAGTGGTACTGATCTACCACCTATGAATCTGTCTAGTAGTGGTACTGATGCTACCACCTATGATCTGTCTAGTAGTGGTAATGATGTACCACTATGATTGTC
>NW_019943548.1:25625-44563 GCF_002910315.2 Salvelinus sp. IW2-2015
GGCTAGTAGTGGTAATGATGCTACCACCCTATGAATCTGGCTAGTAGTGGTAATGATGCTACCACCCTATGAATCTGGCTAGTAGTGGTAATGATGCTACCACCCTATGAATCTGGCTAGTAGTGGTACTGATGCTACCACCCTATGAATCTCTTTGTCTACGAGCTGCATGGTGACACTTTCGGGTCAGAAGTAGTGCACTAGGTAGGGAATAGGGTGCCATTTGGAACTTAGCCATTGTCTCAGGTTGGACAGACGACTCTTGAAGCTAGGGGGCAGAATTTTTATGTTTGGAAAAATAACGTTCCTGATGTAAGCTGACTATTTCTCAGGTCCAGATGCTAGAATATGCACATAATTGACAGAGCAGGATAGAAAACACTCTAAAGTTTCCAAAACTGTCAAAATATTGTCTGTGAGTATAACAGAACTGATTTTGCAGGCGAAAACCTGAGGAAATCCAACCCGGAAGTGCCTCTTATTTTGAAACCTCCCTGTTCCATTGCCTGCCTTTCCTCCATTTAAAGGGATATCAACCAGATTCCTTTTCCTATGGCTTCCCTAGGGTGTGAACAGTCTTTAGACATAGTTTCAAGCTTTTATTCTGAAAAATGAGCGATATTTATCAAATCGCGTCAGTGGACAGCTGAATGTCCTTCCATTAGTTCATGCGCGCAAAAGTTGTAGCTCGACATTTTTTTTATCTCTGTTATTGAATAGTTTACCGTCCGGTTGAAATATTATCGATTATTTATGTTAAAAACAACCTGAGGATTGATTATTAAAAACGTTTGACATGTTTCTACGAACTTTACGGATACTATTTGGAATTTTCGTCAACCCTTGATGACCTGCCTAAGGCTGTGGAATATTGAACATAACGCGCCAAACAAATTGAGTTTTTTTTATATAAAAATTATCTT
Organism: Salvelinus sp. IW2-2015; assembly: GCF_002910315.2. Classification (NCBI taxonomy): domain Eukaryota; kingdom Metazoa; phylum Chordata; class Actinopteri; order Salmoniformes; family Salmonidae; genus Salvelinus; species Salvelinus sp. IW2-2015. The sequence continues at coordinate 26,549 of NW_019943548.1, forward strand.
TATCGAACAAAAGGATTATTATTGTGTAACTGGGAGTCTCGTGAGTGCAAACATCCGAAGATCATCAAAGGTAAGTCATTAATTTTATTGCTTTTCTGACTTTCGTGACCAATCTACATTGCTGCTAGGTGTTTGTAATGTTTTATCTAGTGATCTCACACAAACGCTTGGATTGCTTTCGCTGTAAAGCATATTTTCAAAATCTAACATGACAGGTGGACTAACAACAAGCTAAGCTGTGTTTTTCTATATTGCACTTGTGAATTCATGAATATAAATATTTTTAGCAATTGTTTTTGAATTTGGCGCTCTGCAATTCAGCGGTTTTGTACATGAAAATGATCCCGCTAAAGGGATCCGTGCGTCAAGAAGTTTTAACTTAGGATTCCTTTATTATAATCAGACAAACATGATGTAGCTCTTAACTTAGGGTTCATAATGTTCAAACATGAGAAAACTCTTATCTTAGGGTTGATTACTTTATTATAATGGACAAACATATGATAACTCTTAACTTAGGATTCCTTTATTAGAATCAGACAAAAATGAGAACTCTTCATTTAGGATTACATTATTATATTCAGACAAACATTTTCATTTATTTATCTAACTAGGCAAGTCACTGAAGAATAAATTCTTATTTACAATGACAGCCTGCCCCGGCCAAACCCGGACGACGCTGTGCCAATTGTGCACCACCCTATAGGACTCCCAATCACAGCCGGTTTTGATACTCCCTGGAATCAAACAAGGGTCTGTAGTGACCCTGGTTTGTTGCAGTGCCTTAGACTGCTGCACCACTCGGGAGCCCTGAAATAACTCTTAACGTCTTATGGCTGCAGGGGCAGTATTGAGTAGCTTGGATGAAAGGTGCACAGAGGTGCCCATTGTAAACTGCCTGCTCCTCAGTCCCAGTTGCTAATATATGCATATTATTATTCATATTGGATAGAAAACACTCTGAAGTTTCTAAAACTGTTTGAATGATGTCTGTGAGTATAAAAGAACTCATATGGCAGGCACAAACCTGAGAAAAAATCCAAACAGGAAGTGGGAATTCTGAGGTTAGTCGATTTTCAACACAGCCCTTATTGAACACACAGTGGGATATGGATGAGTTTGCACTTCCTACGGCTTCCACTAGATGTCAACAGTCTGTAGAACCTTGTCTGATGCCTCTACTGTGAAGTGGGGCCGAAGGAGACAGGAAATAGTCAGGTCTATCATGACCTGACATGCTCTGACCATGCGCGTTTACATGAGAGCATCGCACATCTGAAGTCAATGTAATTCTCCGGTTGGAACATTACTGAAGATTTAAATTAACAACATTCTAAAGATTGATTCAATACATCGTTTGACATATTTCTACTGACCGTTACGGAACTTTTTTACATTTCGTCTGCTTTTAGTGAAAGCACTTCCTGACTTTGGATTTGTTTACCAAACACGCTAACAAAAATAGCTATTTGGACATAAATGATGGACATTACCGAACATAACGAACATTTCTTGTGGAAGTGGGAGTCCTGGGAGTGCATTCCGACAAAGATCAGCAAAGGTAAGTGAAGATTTATTATGCTTTTTATGAGTTTTGTTGACTGCACAATTTGGCGGGTAACTGTATGGCTTCCTTTTGTGGCTGAACACTGTTCTCAGATTATTGAATATTGTACTTTTGCCGTAAAGCTTTTTGAAATCTGACACAGCAATTGCTTTAAGAACAAGTGTATCTTTAATTCTATGTAAAACATGTATCTTTCATCAAAGTTTATGATGAGTATTTATGTTATTTGACGTGGCTCTCTGCAATTTCTCCGGATATTTTGGAGGCATTTCTGAACATGGCGCCAATGTAAACTGATGTTTTTGGATATAAATATGAGCTTTATTGAACAAAACATATATGTATTGTGTAACATGAAGTCCTATGAGTGTCATCTGATGAAGATCACCAAAGGTTAGTGATTCATTTTATCTCTATTTCTGCTTTTTGTGACTCCTGTCTTTGGCTGGAAAAATTACTGTGTTTTTCTGTGATTTTGCGGTGACCTAACATAATCGTTTGTGGTGCTTTCGCTGTAAAGCCTATTTGAAATAGGACACTTTGGTGGACAACAGAACTAACAACATAATTACCTTTAAAATGGTATAAAATACATGTATGTTTGAGGAATTTTAATTATGAGATTTTTTGTTGTTTGAATTTAGCGCCTGCACTTTCACTGGCTGTTGTCATATCATCCATTAGCGGATTGCAGCCATTAATTAAGATTCTTTATTATAATCAGACAAACATGAGATGCAATGTTAAGGATGGGTCGGTCACTCTTAAAAACGCCTCTATACCAGAGCTTTAGATAATTGGCTGACAAGTCACCTAACACAGAATACATTATCATCTACCAGGAAGTAGACGTCATTGGCAGTCCACCTCAAAGCTCTAGGATTGCTCTCAAATGACACCTATTCCCTATACAGAGCACTACTGTTGGGCAAAGTAGTGCATTGTGTAGGGAATATGGTTCCATTTGGGACTAGCCTGTTGGCTCACTACAAGCCATGAACTCTCTTTGAAATGCCTACTGTCTCCTTGTCAATAAGTAAAACATAAACAGCTACAGTATATACAAGAAAGGTTCTGGCTCTAGCTGGCTGGCAACAAAGGTACCAAGGCAAAGCTACATTTAATATGTATGATGGGATGATGGAATCATTGCAAAGCCACTATTCGTTAGTGCAGCATACACTTCCAACTCATCGATGTACAGAAACAGTGGGGAGATGTACAGTACTGTATGGTACTAGGTCTTTGTACGAGGTCTAATACTGTCATTCAAACAAGCCAATAAGACTTTTCTGTTATAGCCAATCGCAATCATCGTCAGTTCTGGAACGGCTGTTACTGAACACTAGAAAGCCAGAGAGGTTGCGCGAGAGAGGGACAGAGAGAGAGAGAGAGAGAGAAGAGAGAGAGAGAGAGAGAGAGAGAGAGAGAGAGAGAGAGAGAGAGAGGGGGAGAGAGGGAACGAGAGAAGAGAGAGAGAGAGAGAGAGAGAGAGAGAGAGGAGAGAGAGAGAGAGGGAGAGAGAGAGAGGGGAGACAGTAAAATAAATGCACTTTGAAGAATTGGGGAGGGAGGGAGGGCATTCTTCTGGGTAGGTGCCAGATATATATCCAGAGCTATAAATACAACAAGGCAACAAGCTTTAAGCTGACTCAGTCTCTGAACAATGACACAGTCTGAATGGAGAATGGATTGTTCTTTTTCTTTTTGAATATAATCTGTTTTTGGGGGGGTAATTATGCATTTTGCTCACAAAAAACGGACAAAAAAACTGACAAAAAAATAAATAAAATTCTACCTCAAAAAGGTAATCGGAGAGAGAGAGAAATGCGCATATTTTTTTTTTGTGGAGACAGATTGAAGAGTAGCCAATCTAAAAGTGATATGTTTAAAACTTTTTTTTTTTGAAACACTACACTAAGGAAGGCTGGCTGGGTGAGGATACAGGGGGGGCAGCATTGCTATGCCAGGTGTTGGTAGTCATTGATCATGGATTTTAAATTATGTTTGTAGAATATGAGCTTGGCCAATTAGTGATCTATCAGCCAAGCATTAGCCACACATGTGCTGTAGATGATGTGTGTGTGTGTGTGTGTGTGGTGTGGTGTGTGTGTGTGGTGTGTGTGTGTGTGTGTGTGGTGGTGTGTGTGTGTGTGTGTTGTGTGTGTGTGTGTGTGTGTGCTGCGTGCGTGCGTGCGTGCGTGCGTGCGTGCGTGCGTGCGTGCGTGCGTGCGTGCTGCGTGCGTGCGTGGCGTGCGTGTCGAGGGGGGGGGTGTGGTTGAGTTGACATTGTGAGACTGAACTAGACTACTGGAGAACTCAGAGGTTATTCTATGAAGCAGCTGCCTTGGTTTGTCCTCACATTGGTAAGTTATTTATTATCTCTGCATAGCAGTGGATGGGAACGTGAGGAGGACTCTCATTAATTAAATGTGATGTGGACACTGTATGGCCTATTTAAATCATACAGATACACTATGGTCAGATTTAAGACCGTCTCTCTGTGTTGTATAGCTAATGATAGACGGTGAGCGGTAGCAGCATGATAATAACTATGCATGTAATTTTTAAACAAGCTTCATAGCCACACTCTAAGCTGAAAGGTTACAGAACCCTGGAGGAATCCAACGGTCGCTGTTGTCTCTTTCCATTTAAAAGGTGTTTTTACAAAAGCTTGGTATTATTCTGAATTGAACCACTTTATACAATGCACTCTATCTTAAGAGCAGGAATTCACAGACATAGTAACACAGTACAGCTCTTTTTTCTTTTGTGTGCAACTTTCTTATAAATTATATATATATATTTATAATTTTTTTTTGTGAGGGTTCAGATCACAGACAGCGCAATAATATTGATAATAAATATATAAATGGGAAAAAAACTGTAAAAAACGAAATAAAATCATTATTTGTCCTGTCAGTCCCATCTCCCATCTCCTGCCCCTTCTCAGTGGGTGTGACCCATTACTACCCCCCCCCCCCCCGCACCACAGGCTCAAGTTTTGTATATATATATTCATAAAACTAAAAGTAAACTAACTCATCTTAAGTTTGTAAAATTGCTTGTGCTACCAAGGCACACATGAATAGAATCAGCCTGCATACATCAATATTAAATACAGATATTCAAAATACAGTTGATAAATTCAAACATGATTACATTACATTGACTCATAATAAGCCTTGACCTTTTCGACTGCTCTATTGAACGTATCTAATGATGTTTCCTTGGCGCTGTTCACACGTCGGTGTGGAGAGCTCTAATGAAAGAACATCTGAAGGACGTTTTGTAGCTTACGTGTGGGCTTCCATCTGGTCACTAAACATCTTCTTTTTTTTGCCGCAGTCAGTCCAGACAACCATAGTCACTTCTGGGGGTACTGTGAAAGTCAGTCATCGTTCAACAAGAATATATTGGGGAGATCCGGAATGGGAACACCAACAATGCTCGATAGAGACCCAACTATGCTTGATAGAGACCCAACTATGCTCGATAGAGATCTGGAAACTTGAAACCAAAAAGGTCTTCATGCTGGGGCACTAACACATCATACCGTATGCATGTAAGTTCCAATATTTATTTGAGAACACAACAGACAATTTGGAATAGGAACAAGTTTAAATTGATCTGTGAATTAATTTGTAGTGGATTAGTTGATGATTCATATTGAGGAGGACATTGGGATATTGATCCAGACTCTGTTCCAATGTGTATGTTATTGTATTCCATACCGTTACTATTCCCATTGCTTTACAGAGGGCTTCGAGTAGTTTTTTATTATATATATAGATTGGATACAAACCCTCCACTTGTGTTCTGGCTACCTAAGAACTCAATGAGTGGATGGTATGGGAGTCATTGGCTCCATGGGACTCCATAAGTGAGCAAAGCGGTTCTTAAATGTAAAAAAAAGAAAGAGAAAAAAAAAGAAGAATCAGGTAAATTAGACATATTTTTTTAGGTCATGAAAGGAAAATCAACCTTATTCATTCATTATGTCCTTTTTCAGACAATAAAAAAGGCAGGGAGTTATTTCTAGATATTAGTGATGGGGTATTGCATTGCACTTCCCACTTAACCAGATTTCTAATATGTTGCCAGGTCTGTATTGAGTGGGTAATGATTGGTCCAAACTGAGTACGGCAAAACTTAAGAGATATACAGTATATATATATATATATATATATATATATATATATATATATATATAAGGCAGAGAATAGTACATATTCAACTGTAAATGGTGACACTATATTTTCCTCTGTTTTCAACCAAGGAAGAAATTTAACCATTTCATAAGTGGGTGAAGATCTAGAGATAAAGCATAGAATTTGAAGTTGGGTAAATCTAGATCCCCATATCCTTTGGCTTGCTGGAGTTTCGTCATTTTAATTCTGGGACGTTTCCCTTTCCATCTAAAATTAAAAATTGAACTTTTAATATTTTCCCAGTACCCTAATGGCGTGGGCAAAGGAATCATGCTATCAAAGACATTTAGTCTAGGCAATACATTTATTTTGGCTTTCAACATGATAATGTTAATGTTAGATTAAACCATCTGTTGAGGCCTGCCGTAATTGCAGTTGTGACTTGTTTGTAGTTCTTCAAAACAATTTTATCTAGCGTGGGTGGTGCGGTCTGCACAACACATCACCGGGGGCAAACTACCTGCCCTCCATGACACCTACAGCACCCGATGTCACAGGAAGGCCAAAAAGATCATCAAGGTAATCAACCACCCGAGCCACTGCCTGTTCACCCCGCTATCATCCAGAAGGCGAGGTCAGTATAGGTGCATCAAACTTCACTAACTCATAGAGGCTGCTGCCTACCTTGAGACTCAATCACTGGCCACTTTAATAAATGGATCACTTTATACAATGCACTCTAAATAATGCCACTTTAATAATGTTTACATGTTTTACATTACTCATATCACATGTATATACTGTATACAGTATTTTATACCATCTATTGCATCTTGCCTAAGCCACTCGGCCATCGCTCATCTGTAGACTTACATGTACCTATTCTCATTCACCCTTTTAGATTTGTGTGTATTAGGTAGTTGTTGGGGAATTGTTAGATTACTTGTTAGATATCACTGTTAGATATCACAGTTAGAGATCACTGTTAGAGATCACTGTTAGAGATCACTGTTAGAGATCACTGTTAGATATCACTGTTAGATATCACTGTTAGATATTACTGTTAGATATCACTGTTAGATATTACTGTTAGATATCACTGTTAGATATCACTGTTAGATATCACTGTTAGATATCACTGTTAGATATCACTGTTAGATATTACTGTTAGATATCACTGTTAGAGATCACTGTTCGATATCACTGTTAGATATCACTGTTAGATATTACTGCATTGTCGGAACTAGAAGCGCAAGCATTTCGCTACACTCGTATTAATTTGTGCTAACCATGTGTATGTGACAAATACAATTTGATTTGATTTGTTACTCGATGTGTTTACCATTTCTAATAATATTGGGCCAAGTTCAGACCAAAAGGTTAATTCAAATTCAGTTGGGATGCCATCCCGTCCAGGGGATTTACCTCGGTTCTTGTCTTCTCACTGCGTCGTGAAAATCATTGAGTGGTATAGACGTGCATCATCGGAAGAGATTTGCGGTAGATTCAGCCCCTCTAAAAAGGTCTCATATTGTCTGAGGTTATTATGTAATTAATTGATGATGAATCATGCAACAAAACTGAATCAAAACAATATCAGCAAGACTATCATTATTTTATTTGATTTACTAGCTAAGAGGAAGCTAGGTCTATTACCGTCCAGATTATCAGTTTGTCTGACTCTATGAAGTACACATTCTGCTCTTAATCTGAGTAAGGAATTTAACGCAGATTTGATGAGTAATAATTCTCTCTCCTTCTTGGCGGAGAAACTGTTCTGCTGATGGCGAGTTAGTACGGATAAATTGGACTCCAGCTCGGTTATTTGTTTTCAGTTGAGACATGTTCAATTCAGAAGCAAATGCTATTGTACTGTTTCTAATGAACCATTTAATGGCATCCCACAGGAATCCATTGTCATTTACAGACTCTTTTGTCGAGGATAAAGAATGTAAATCAAACCTGAATTGATCACAGAAATCCACATTTGTTTTAAGAGATTAAATCTCCACCTTGTGGCACGATTTGGAGCATTGGCTATGGATCATTTGCATGATGATCAGATATAGACATGTGTATATCTTCTGAACTAGATCACAAACTGGGATTAAAGTCATGTAATCTATCCTTGAAAATGATCGGTGCCTAGTGGAGTTAGAAGTGTATTGTTTCAGCTGTGGGTTATGCATATATCTGCTACCGCTAAATCAGAGACCATATTTCACAACGCTATGGTGGCTGGTGGTGCAGACCTCGATGTGTTAGATTTTTCCATTGTCACGTTAAGTGTTGTATTCATATAACTACCCAAAACCACATGGAAATCAGATATTCCAGCAAGTATTTTGGATAAAGAAACAAAAAGCGAATAATCGTAAGTATTGGGGGCATATGCAGAAATAAAAAACAATTTTTGGGGGCCAGATAAAATGCCTTTCATATAGGCAAATCCTTCCTTCTTGATCATTCCCTCGGTCTAATATATGAAACTTGAAATCACGGAGAAACACAGCAATTACCCATTTTGTTGTATTATTAGCAGAAGAAAAGGCAGCAACCTCGAAGTTGTTGTTTGTTTTCTATATTACTTCTATCATTCCTCATTATATGGGTTTTCTCGAGCAATATCTCCTTCTTTCCTATTCACATGTCATTTCTAACCAAACATAAGCTTTCAGGAGAGAAACTAGATTCATGCAAGCTTTTACTGATTATCTATATGGGATAAAACAAGCTATACAAGGCTGGGACTGAGGCTGGGACTGCTCTGAGATGGAAAATGACTTGTGATGAGTTTTATTGCCCCTCAAAGCAAAAACTATTCCCAGATGGATGTTTTGGGAATGCATAGGAATGAGACAGAACAGAATGTGTCCTCGGAGTCTCATACAGGCTACTAAATGTCAGTTGGTCCTAGGATATACTGCCACAATTCAAACTACACATTAGGGAAACCATCACAAATTTTAACTGGACTGCAGTGCCGAATTAACTGTCAAATTACCATTGTCATTTTACCACCATTATCTTTACAAATTGCAGCACTGAATTTAATGTTAAAGCTGAATGTGTGCCCCCCCCAAAAAGTTTTTATTTTTTATTTTTACCAGTTGCAAGTTTTGCTATGTTTATTCCAGCAACATTGAACACCGTATCCCACTGCTGGTTCTGGAGCTAAGCAGGGTTGGTTCTGATTGGTCTCTGAATGGGAAACCATATCTAGCTGGAGGTGGTGAAATAAACATGTGGGAAAAAACGTCACACGGTGGATGTTTTTTTTCTACGACGGATAAAACACGTGCCACATTTGTCCGAAAACAACGTCTGACTCCTGTGAACATTTGACATGTGAAAGCAGAGGCCAGGGTAACGTAACCAAATATATTACATTGGAGAAAATGTGGAGTTTGTGAATTGTTTTTCACATGTGAAAGCAAAGGCCAGGGTAACATATTTTTTTACTTTAGTTTATTTAGTAAATATTTTCTTAAATCTATTTCTTGAAATGCATTATTGGTTAAGGTCTTGAAAAGTAAATATTTCACTACAAGGTCTACACCTGTTGTATTCGGCGTGTGTGACAAATAAAAATGTATTTGAATGTTTGTGAACAAAATAAATGTAAACAAACACTGTATAGCCTAAAGGATAAATCTATCATTTTGATATAATGGATAGTCAGTTCTTGATTCCATCTATGGATATGAGAGTGGATGTATTTCTCCAGCTGAAAGTGTGGCGGAGAGAAATCTGTGTTCATTTTTTCATAGTGTTATATGGTGTCATAGTGTCTAGTGAATGAGTTACTTTTGTGCCATTAATATCAAGCAAAACGGGTAAAAGTTGAGAACAAAATTCTTAGTATCGCAAACAAGAAGTGTGCAACTGCAAATCTGATTCTCACGTGACAGTTTTTAACATCTGAAACAACAAATCACATGTGAGGTGAAAACAGCGTTAACATGTGAACTCTACATTTTAATACATGTGAAAACATGGTTTCATATGTGAAATATAAGCTGAACACGTGAAAACAGCTGGTGTTAACATGTGAACTCTACATTTTAATACATGTGAAAACATGGTTTCATATGTGAAATATAAGCTGAACACGTGAAAACAGCTATTTCACATGTGAAAATGCAATCATGACTGTGTATTTCTTTGTACGGGGTGTACTGTGTATGTACTGTACTTACTTGTATGCACAATAAATTGTGTGCATACCTCTGTATATGATAGAACAGTTGTTCGTTCAACATTGCCCACATCCATCAACTGGAGGTCGGTCAGCATGTCACCTTCTATCTTTGTGACTCTCTTCATGGTGCTTCAGACATAATCCCTAAACAGACTAGACCCCTACATCAGTGTCCCTGACCTCCTCCAGACCCCCAGCAGCCTCTGTTAGTACCGGGGCATTTATACCCTTTGATGTGACCCCGGATCGGACTGGCTCACTGGGCTTGTCTCAGGAATTGATACTGGTGCTGCTGCTCTCCCCCGTAGCCTGGAGATCTCTGTGTCTCTGTGTGTGTCTTATAGTCTGTTGGAGGCTGCACGGTGACAAAGAATGGTAAGGACTTATTATGAGAGAGATAACCTTGAAATACACTGTATTACTGCATCCTAGTCCTCACCTAACCAACAAAACAAAACATTGATTTGTGTAAAATGTATTGCAACACCCCCCCACCCCCAACCCCTCATACATACAAGCCCAGCGTAATTGTATAAATGTACTTGTATTAAAGATGAATCGTCTTGAAATTGAAGAGTAGCAGCCAAAACCACAGATGAAGTGCTGTAGCTATACAACAAGTTATGGACCAGTGAAACCCCACCCCATGTAGATGATAGGCATAATCAAGACATGAGGGACAAAGGAAGGGCTCATTTTCCCAGAGATTATTGACAGAGGTATCTGCATCCAAAACGGCACCCTATTCCCTAATTAGTGCACTACTTTTGACCAGGGTCCATAGAGTAGTGCACTATATGGAGAATTAGGGTGCCGTTTGTGACACATATGAGGGTGCCATTTGGGAGGGAGGGGGGGGTGTGTTCAGGTTTCAAGTTTTATTTGTCACATGCACAAGTACAGTGAAATGCTTTGCTGAAAGTCTTCAGATTAAATTACTGTTGACTGAGTGATGAGGGTTTCAATCCCATCTAATGCCCTTAAGGATACTCCTCAACATGTAAACCTGTTAGCTAAACACATGGAAGCCTAATGCATTTAATATGGGTTAAAAATGCTTCAAGGAATATATCACAAATTATATCACGTGACGGAAAAACGCACAATGATTTAATGTGAAGAAACACAGCAATTATTTCTCTCCGGTGTACTCTTTGAACAGATAATTGAATTTAATTATTCAGCGTACATCTTTTAATACGCTTTCCTAATTTCCTCACAAATTGATTATGTGTACGCAATTTCGGTTCCTGTTTAATCTACATATCTCTGGGCTTCTCTAGAATTGGTGCCAGTGACTGAGGCTGCATCGCAAATGGCACCCTTTTCCCCTTTAGAGTGCACTACTTTTGACCAGGGCCATTTGGGACGTAGTCACAGATAGAACGTGTAGTGCAGACTAGTGGCAGTAAATTAATAACTCATAATGTGTTGTTAGGAATCCGTTAAGAGTTTGTGCGTCAATCAAAGTAAAATAATATAACAAATGTCCACGAAAATCAGTCTGTTTAATAAGCTAGAGATATGTTAAATTTTTTTGTTGCATGGGCTGGGTATCAATCCGCTGCATTCACCTAAACCCCTGAGCTCACTTCAAAACTGTCCCTGGCCATGTTGAGTTTCAGCATCACAATCCCAACACCATCCTTCCATCACACCCCCAACCCTTCACAACACCATCCTTCCATCACACCCCCAACCCATCCCAAACCATCATGCACTAATCTTCCATCACACCCCCAACCCATTCCACACCATCCTTCCATCACACCAACCCTTCCACCTATCTTCATCACACCCCAACCCATCCATACACCATCTTCCATCACACCCCCACATCCAACACCATCCTCCATCACACCCCAACACATCCCAAACCATCCATGCATCATCCTTCCATCACACCCCTCAACACCCATCCTTCCATACACCCCAACCCTTCCCAACACTATCCTTCATCAACCCCCAACTCATCCAAACACCTCCTCATACACCCCAACCCTATCCAAACACCATCCTTCCATCACCCCACTCAACCATCCTTCATCACACCCAACACATCCTCACACACCACCTCCCAAGCACCATCCTATGCACATCTCATCACCCCAACCATCCCAACACTATCTCCATCACACCCCAACCCCCAACACCAATCCATGCACTATCCTTCATCACACCCCAACCACTTCCCAACACCAATCTCTTCCATCACACCCCCAACCCATCCCAACACTATCCTTCCATCACACCCCCAACCATCCCAACACTATCCTTCCATCACACCCCCAACCCTTCCCAACACATCTGCAATCCTTCCATCACAACCCCCAACACATCCTCAAACACCATCCTTCCATCACACCCCAACCTTCCCAACACATCCATGCACTATCCTTCCATCACACCCCCAACCTTCCCACACTATCCTTCCATCACACCCCCAACCCATCCCAACACTATCCTTCCATCACACCCCAACCCATCCCAACACTATCCTTCCATCACACCCCAACCCATCCCAACACCATCCTTCCATCCCCTCCACATCCTAATTGTTTCTGTCTCTTAGGTAGCATGGCTCAGCTTTGATGTTCAAACCCACATCTCCCTTACAAAGGCTTGTAACTGAGGTGAGCAGGGAGGAAGGCAGATGGGTTGTGACAGGATGGGGCGAACCTGACGTCTCTCTTCCCCTTTCAAGTGCTCTGGTTCAATCATCCCTCGCCACACAAGCTGTTGTGTAGCACCTTTGAAATCATGGCGTCGGTACAATAGTCTTGACAGTTAATGACTTCTTGTAAAGTTCTAAAGCGGAACCTGATTACACGCTCTCGCTAACGTGTCATGCATGCACTCACAGGCACATACACACACAAACATACACAAACACACACACACACACACATTTTATGCCAGGGTAACATGCCCATACAAACTCTGCCCTGCCTCCATCGCTCAACACTCGTAGATATCGTTGTTATTGTTTTTGGTTATTCTCTGTCATTTATTTCTCGTAACAATTTATATTTTTAATTGTATATTTATCTTGAACTTTGCATTGTTGGAAAAGGACCTGTAAGAAAGCTTTCCACATTTAGTTTACACCTGTTGTTTAAGATGCACGTGTCAAATACAATTCGATTTTGATTTGAAAATAAATACAGGAATGAAAATAAACAATTAAAATGTTAATATGAGTTGCCGAACAGTACAAAAGGGAGGAAGCACGTCAAAAAGAGCTCTAAGCTCCTCCGAAATGAATCAGAACTATGTATTGTGTTTGAACATGAGGTGTGAGAATTGTTGGCTACAGATGAAGGAACGTTATATTCAGCCGTCTTGATGATTTGAAACCTGAATAGTTTTCTAATAAACATCCAAAACAAACAGTTTTGTAAGAAACAGCCAAAACAAACGGTTTTGTAAGAAACAGCCAAAACAAACAGTTTTGTTAGAAACAGCCAAAACAAACGGTTTTTGTAAGAAACAGCCAAAACAAACGTTTTTTTAGAAACAGCCAAAACACAGGGTTTTCTAAAAAACAGCCAAAAAAAAAGGTGTTCTATGTCACTACTTCCGCCGAAGTCGGTCCCTCTCCTTGTTCGGGCGGTGTTCGGCGGTCGACGTCACCGGCCTTCTAGCCATCACTGATCCATTTTTCATTTTCCATTGGTTTTGTCTTGTCTTCCTTCACACCTGGTTCCAATCCCATCAATTACATGTTGTGTATTTAACCCTCTGTTTCTCCTCATGTCCTTGTCGGAGATTGTTTGATTGTATGTGATTGTGCATGTATTATGTTGGTATGCGACGGGTTTTGTACCCACTTTTGTTATTTTGTACATTTTGGTTTTTGGAGTTTTATCAGCATTTATTAAACAACTCCGTTTTTACCAAAGTTCAATCTCCTGCAACTGACTTCTCCGCCACCAACACGCACCAATTACATTCTAAGATTGCCAAAACAAAAGGTTTTCTTGGAAACACCAATGTTTTTTAAGAAACAGACAAAATACCAATGTTTTCTAAGATAAAGACATAACACAAGGTATTCTAAGAAAGCCCAAAAATGGTTTTCTGAGAAACAGCCAAAACAAAAGGTTTTCCTAAGAAACAGGCAAAACACAAGGTTTTCTAAACTAATACAGGTGGCTAATTACTGTATGTAGTGAAGGACCTCATATTTTAGATTCAGTGTTAATTCACTGACATAGCATCATCATATTGCAGCAGGAAGAGAATACATTATAGTGTCCGTCTATGAAATAATGTTCTTGACTGCCTCCTGAGAGCAAAGGACACGTTGTTTTAACTCTTACATCTGGAACAGACATAAGAAATACTTTCTCTACAATCAAAGTTTGAAATCTCTGATATTTTCTTTTCCTTTCTTAAAGTAGTAATTGCAATGCAACTTTTGGGCTGAGCAACTACGGAAGAAGTCATTCCAATGTCACGGTTAAGTTTACCACATTCTGAATCTTCTGGCCCCCATAAGAAATCTAGAAATAAGTGCAATTCACTATTCTTCAGTTAATAAAAAAAACTACAGCAAGAGCTTGGTACAAATGCTCTATTCACTTCCCAGACATTCTGTTCAGCCTTGAGAAATCCACAGAAATCCCTTTAATGTCATCAACGAAAGTGGTGTTCGGCAAAGCCTAAGATCAAGTTTTTCTCATAGTTTTTATAGAGTGACAAAAGAGTTTGCTCCTAAATCACATCAGCAATAAATACAGTTGAAGGGAATTCATCCTGAATTAAACTTCTTCTACATTTCAGTTTACCTTCCTAGGACTGAGCATCCCTTGATCAGTCCAGACAATCATTTAGAATATTGATTATAGGGCCATGCAGCACACCACAACTAACTAGTTAATATATAGTGTTGATGTGACTACAACTAACTAGTTAATATATAGTGTTGATGTGACTACAACTAACTAGTTTATATATAGGTTCTGAGGCCACCACCTGAACACGAAGTATCGTTTTAAACACTCTGTTCATCCACATCTGGGAACACCACGGTAGGACACCATCATGTTGATCACACATAAAAATGAATAGAAATTTGTTTATTTACTTCTATATCCTAAATGACTCATGCCCAACTTGGTTAATACCAAATATAATAATTAAAGAAATTTGAGTAAATAATAATATACGAAATTATATGGATATACTAGTGTATAATCCAAAGTATAATTTCATTGCTCTAAATGTACTAAAATGTTAATCAAAGTAGTACACAAGTTGAGAATGATTGTCTCTAACTTTGATTTGTTTTTCTATTGTCGCAGTGATCAGAAATCTCTAACGGATATGTATACCGTTTTCGATATTTGTTCTCCAACCACGAACGTCTATACGTGGCTTTCTGAAATGCTTTCGAGGCATCGACCACAAAAGTGAGTCACTTTAACAGGTGTTCAAATTGTCTGCAGCCACATCATGATGATACTAGTAAAACACGTCATGCTCTAACAAATACCACTGCATTACACCTAATCTAGAAACGCTTCTCTCTTGGGCTCGTAGTCACCACACCATACTGAGAAAAAAGTTGCTTAGGACATAACAGGTAGTATGCCCAACACTTTCATCCATGTCACCTATACACTAGAAGTTAATAAAAGTAAGAGATGTATTTCGATAGTGTAGATTACCTAGAATGATTATGGTGTCCTATTTTATCTACACAGCGAGACAGTAGCAGAGCCTTAGATTGAGTATTACAAAAATGGTCTCACTCACTTCACTTCCCAGACATTGGCTAAAACTGACTCCAATAACCAGACCAAACAATTCCAACGTAAGCATGTTTAATAAAAAATGATATTGATGTTATCAATCATTTCAGGACATTTGACCACATTTCATTGTGCTCTCCATGGTGAACCACATATATATAAGTAAGTTAAGATTCCAATGGGTCGAAGCATGTATGTATATTGTTTTAAAAAGGTTTGGAGACACGTGTTTTTTTTTTTCACCATAATTGCACAGTGGGTATATATATATATAAGTATGTGTTGTTCTAGAAATAAGAGCCAAAAGATCACAGACTCTTTGGATAGAGAAAGAGAGAACCCTAGTTGGATAAAGCAGTCTAGTGAAAATACGATACAAACTGCAGGTGAGTGTTCTACTGATAACAACATAGCTAGATTAGAAGATAATTAGCCAAGTCGAGAGCTGTAATGTATCACCCATTCCATAATTCCCCACGACGTCTCATACCTGTTGGAGTAGAAGAAGATCACTCCAAATGATCTCAGTATAATAAATGCCCATTTAACTATGTTTTTAATCAATGTTTCTATATTTTTATACAAGTAAAGTATTGGAGTAAAACTAGTCACAGTTGAGACAGAATGTCGACAATGAACAACCGCAAACCATAGACAACACTAGTGGTGCAGTTATCTTGGCTCTTCCCACTAGCCAGGTCATGCAGTGAGTACAGCCCACGTGATCATTGCTGTGGTTATCATAGGTAAATCCAACTAGTCTTTTCTATTATTAAGCTTAAATTAACATATTGTCAAATAGAGTTTGTAACACACATATCATTAGTCATTATTAAGTCAAAACTAGTGTTCAACCTATTTATATATTATTTTTAGCTAATCTCTGACAAGACAATGGGCAGACGATGAAATTCCAACTAAATGAACCGTATGAAGTCAGACACCACCTAAAGGCAGCTTTGGCTGCGGCATTGACATGCCACATACCTGCGCGAAAAAAAGTGTCCTCCAATTTTTGCATCCAAGTTGCATAAGTGTTATCTTACCAAACATGCCCCTTCATTCCATGACAAGGGGGCATGATACAATAAGCGACCCATTCCTGAATTCTAAATCTACACCAAAACTACATATTCTCACTAAATATAATATATTATTATAGTAACCCTGTTTAGGGCCAGGGGTGCCGCTAGCGGGCACTCCCCTACCCAACATTCCCATTGAAAAAAGGCAGAGGAGCGGAAAACAAATTCAATTTTTTTTTTGAATATTTAACTTTCATCACACAACATTAACAAGTCCAAATAACAGCATTTGAAAAAAAGTAAAACATCATTGTCATCCATCCAACATGTCCGATTTTTTAAAAAATGTTTTATACACGAGAAAAACACCACATATTTATATGTTAGCCCCTGCACTCACCAAAATAAAAAAAGACCAGACAGACATTTTCACAGCACAAGAGGGCTGCAAGGTAGCATGCACAAGCCTCAACCTAACTAAACTACTAGAACCTATTAAACCCCCCCCACCCTTTATAATTACTTACCCCTCAACTAGAAGAAAAACTACCTCAGATAAGTGACAGTCTCTATAACAGGTTAACAAAACACAAAAGTAAATCTATGTTTTATGTTCACAAAAATTTCTATGCAAGTTTTGTCAATAATTTTAGGTCATGTTAACATACTAAACAATATCAGTTTTAGCATACTGCTAACCAAAATATCATAGCTATAAACAGTCAGAAACTACGCACGGGGAGTAGCCAGAGTAAATACAAGACACCAAAAAACTACCTAATATTAGCACATCATAAAACATTGAAAGGGTCAGAATCAAATATCATACTGGAGTTGGATAGCTAAATGAAAGACAAATATCTTGGTGGGAATACAAGACAATATTTCCATTGTCTGACCAGTGTTTTTAACAGAGCGAAAACAACACCACATATATTATGTTAAGTTCACACCAATACAAAAAGACAGACAGAACATTCTTCACTACAGCAAAACGGTGAACAATAATGCAGAGTAGTATAACCATAAACTAAACCCTATGAACCTAACCCCCTAGACCAACCCTTACTAAAAAAATAAACCTACTTGAAAAAAAAACTCCCTCACTAAAAATGACAGATCCCTCAAAAACACATTTCAGTTTTTACCTCAAACAAACTAAAACAAAAACCCACACAAACATCAAACCACTACCCACCAACACTAAAAAAAAACCAAAAACCACCAACCCATCACCTAAAAAACTAAAACTAAACAAACAAGTAATACTAATACAACCAACTATAACTAGTTAGTTGTAGTCACAATAAAAATA